>NC_141321.1:4032550-4072550 GCF_037954235.1 Aulostomus chinensis
GGGTCTGCCATCTTCCTCTCACAATACCTCATAGATTTTCTGTGGGTTAAGGTCAGGCAGGTTTGCTGGCCAATTAAGAACAGGGATACCATGGTCCTTAGACCAGGTACTGGTAGCTTTGGCGCTGTGTGCAGGTGCCAAGTCCCATTGGAAAATGAAATCTGCATCTCCATGAAGTTGGTCAGCAGCAGGAAGCAGGAAGTGCTCTAAAACTTCCTGGCAGACGGCTGCGTTGACCTTGGACCTCAGAAAACACAGTGGACCAACACCAGCAGATGACATGGCACCCAAACCATCACGGACTGGGGAAACTGTACACTGGACCTCAAGCAACGGAGATTCTGTGCCTCTCCTCCCTTCCTCCAGACTCGGGGACCTTGAGGAAAAGCAAAATTTACTTTCATCAGAGAACAGCATTTTGGACCACTCAGCTGCAGTCCACTCTTTGTGAATCTCCCTCATATTTTTGAATGGGTTTTGTTTCACCGTCCCCTCCAGGGTGCGTTATCCCTATTGTCCGTACACTTTTGTCTCCCGCATCTTTTCCTTCCCTGTGCCTCTCCATCAAGGTGCTTGGACGCAGAGCTCTGTGAACAGCCAGCCTCTTTAGCAATGACCTTTTGTGTCTTGCCCTCCTTGTGCAAGGTGTCAGTGGTCGTCTTTTGGACAACTGTCAAGTCAGCAGTCTTCCTCAGTATTGTTTAGCCTACAGAACCGGACTGAGAGACCATCTAAAGGCCTTTGCAGGTGTTCCGAGTGTGGCATCTTTAATATTGAACCTTTTCACAACCTTCTAATTGTCTGAGATACTGAATTTGGGATTTTCATTTGTTGTCAGTTATAATCATCAAAATCAAAAGAAATAAACACATTAAATATATCAGTTTGTGTGGAATGAATGTATACATTATACAAGTTTCACTTTTTGAATGGAATTACTGAAATAAATCAACTTTCTATTCTAATTCTAATTATATGACCAGCACCTGTCTTTACCGCCTTTGAAGTGAAATGACTAAACAGAAGTTTACGTGAACCCGTCCATCCCTCCATTGTCTTCTGCTTATCCTGTTAAGGGTCACAGGGGGCTGGAGCCTATCCCAGCGGCTTTTCAGACAGGTCACCAGTCCACACTCACAGCCACGCCTACGGTCAATTTAGAGTCTGGATTAACCTGGTCCCTCTTGATGTCTTTGGACTGTGGAGGAAGCTGGAGTACCAGAGAGAACCCAGCAGGAACAGGGAGAACATGGAGACTCACACAGAAAGACCCCGTGCTCCAACCCGGAACCTTCATGCTGTGAGGCATGAGACAGTGCTGACCACGGCTCCACCGTGCTGGCAGGTTTACGTGAACCCGTGCTTGCTAGCTTGGACCTTGTTATTTAAAATCTGGGACTTTGAACACAGTCGTTCTTTGATCTTAACAGTCGATCAATGCTGGAATTTACATGGATGTGTTTGTGTTTTTGTTGTGGTTTTTCTAAGTTGAACTTTGGCCAAAGTCAAGGGGATGTGTGTAATTACTGGCCCTCTATAAATGTGCTTAATTACTGTCTTGAGCTGGTGTTTAATGGGAGAAAATTTTAGCATTTGTGGCGCTAATAGGGATGCTAATAATGGAGCTCAACATTACTCCAGCTCCCCTAGTGACACATTGCCAGTGTTATGAAGTGTTTTGTGTCATGGCATGATATGAACATGATATAATAATAGTATAGTATTGTAGAGTATATCATGAAAATCACCTCCCACCTTTTAGACCTACTAAGAAACACTTCAATAGCAGCACTGAGAGTGAGAAAGACATTTGACACAACTGTTATCTGAGCAATCTGGCAAGAATCAGACTTGATGGGTCCAAATCGTCACTGTGGACAGACACCGTGGAAGGCTGGACTCATGGGCTTCAGGTGAGAGATAGTCCCTGTATCTGATTGAAAACATGCTGGGGGAATTAAATGGATCCCAAATTACAAGTGTCCTGAATACAGGACAGAATCATTCTGTCACAGTCTGCACAAGTGACTCGCTCCACAAGGGATTTTTCTAGGAAACTGTAGTCAGAATATATAACCAGTGATTATTAGTTCAGCTTGTGTGTGTTCATCCTCTTATGGCCAGTTCTTATCAAAATGTAACTGAAATTGATTCATCGTGAACTGGAGAGCTCAATCTTTTTAGTTTATGAAAATGCATGTTCCCAGTTCGAAACAAGTCTTCATACACAGACTAGACAGCCGGCTGAGTCTGAAGCAGCTCCTCTGCTGCAAATGAGTGTGTGCAATGACGCATGGATACACACCAGACTCAGTGAGTACGATATATTTAATGAAACCTTTGACCGGGTTTATGTCTGCACCACCGAAACTTTCCAGCAGATGGCGGCAGTAGACCCTCTCCCGCGGCTGAATGCTGCCACGCTGCGGCGCGTGCTCAGTGCGCTTCCGCCGCCGCTGAACGGAGCCTGCTCTCTCTCTCCCTCTCTCCCACTCTCTCTCTCCCCCCCCTCTCTCTCTCTCGCTACTGTAACCTATGGATTGAGAGCCTATTGTTGTCAGTCCGTTGGTTTGTTGTGCTGGAGCTACACTTTAACCGGAGAATGCCCGTAGGAGCCCGAGCTGTGTTGTTGCACGGATAGCGCAGACATCCACCGAGGAACACGGTAATTACGCCGCTATCTATCTTTACTTTCACGCTTCTTCTCCTTCGGTTATTCCCATTAGAATAAAAGGATCTCGCGTGGGGATGCGGCGCCGTTCCATCTATGCTCATCCCAGCGGAGGCTGAGGGTCGCTTGTCACAATGCTCTCGGTAGCTGCGTCCCGAGCTGTGGATCGCGGCGGTCTCAGGCGGGCTGCCGCGGCTCCTCTGGTGGAGAAGCTGCAGCTCCAAGGCCTGCTTGAGGCTGAGTGATATCTCAGTTGGACAGACATGCAGCGGCTACGAGGATGGGCTCCATCAGCTCCTCCTGGATGGCTCAGAATCGAGCGGAATACCGAAGACAGTAGAATACCAAACACAGTAGAATACCAATTACAGTGGAATACCAAAGACAGTAGAATACCAAACACAGTAGAATACCAAACACAGTAGAATACCAATTACAGTAGAATACCAACACAGTAGAATACCAAATACAGTAGAATACCAAACACAGTAGAATACCAATTACAGTAGAATACCAACACAGTAGAATACCAATTACAGTAGAATACCAAACACAGTAGAATACCAAATACAGTAGAATACCAAGACAGTAGAATACCAAACACAGTAGAATACCAAACACAGTAGAATACCAAAGACAGTAGAATACCAATTACAGTAGAATACCAAACACAGTAGAATACTAAACACAGTAGAATACCAAATACAGTAGAATACCAAAGACAGTAGAATACCAAACACAGTAGAATACCAAACACAGTAGAATACCAAAGACAGTAGAATACCAAAGACAGTAGAATACCAAATACAGTGGAATACCAAACACAGTAGAATACCAAACACAGTGGAATACCAAACACAGTAGAATACCAAACACAGTAGAATACTAAACACAGTAGAATACCAAACACAGTTGAATACCAAACACAGTAGAATACCAATTACAGTGGAAAACCAAACACAGTAGAATACCAAAGACAGTAGAATACCAAACACAGTAGAATACCAAATACAGTAGAATACCAAACACAGTAGAATACCAAATACAGTAGAATACCAAATACAGTAGAATACCAAACACAGTAGAATACCAAATACAGTAGAATACCAAACAGTAGAATACCAAATACAGTAGAATACCAAACACAGTAGAATACCAACACAGTAGAATACCAAAGACAGTAGAATACCAAATACAGTGGAATACCAAACACAGTAGAATACCAAATACAGTGGAATACCAAACACAGTAGAATACCAAATACAGTAGAATTCCAAACACAGTAGAATACCAAATACAGTGGAATACCAAACACAGTAGAATACCAAATACAGTGGAATACCAACACAGTAGAATACCAAAGACAGTAGAATACTAAACACAGTAGAATACCAAATACAGTAGAATACTAAACACAGTAGAATACCAACACAGTAGAATACCAAATACAGTGGAATACCAAACACAGTAGAATACCAAACACAGTAGAATACCAAACACAGTAGAATACCAAATACAGTAGAATACCAAACACAGTAGAATACCAAATACAGTGGAATACCAAACACAGTAGAATACCAAATACAGTGGAATACCAAACACAGTAGAATACCAAATACAGTAGAATACCAAACACAGTAGAATACCAAATACAGTGGAATACCAAACACAGTAGAATACCAAATACAGTAGAATACCAAACACAGTAGAATACCAAATACAGTAGAATACCAAACACAGTAGAATACCAAATACAGTGGAATACCAAACACAGTAGAATACCAAATACAGTGGAATACCAAACACAGTGGAATACCAAACACAGTAGAATACCAAACACAGTAGAATACCAAATACAGTAGAATACCAAACACAGTAGAATACCAAATACAGTGGAATACCAAACACAGTAGAATACCAAACACAGTAGAATACCAAATACAGTAGAATACCAAACACAGTAGAATACCAAATACAGTGGAATACCAAACACAGTAGAATACCAAAGACAGTAGAATACTAAACACAGTAGAATACCAAAGACAGTAGAATACTAAACACAGTAGAATACCAAATACAGTAGAATACCAAATACAGTAGAATACCAACACAGTAGAATACCAAATACAGTAGAATACCAAATACAGTGGAATACCAACACAGTAGAATACCAAACACAGTAGAATACCAAACACAGTAGAATACCAAATACAGTAGAATACCAACACAGTAGAATACCAAATACAGTGGAATACCAAACACAGTAGAATACCAAATACAGTAGAATACCAACACAGTAGAATACCAAATACAGTAGAATACCAAACACAGTAGAATACCAAATACAGTGGAATACCAACACAGTAGAATACCAAAGACAGTAGAATACTAAACACAGTAGAATACCAACACAGTAGAATACCAAATACAGTAGAATACGAAACACAGTAGAATACCAACACAGTAGAATACCAAAGACACCAGAATAGCCTTGGTCACTCTCACAGCACGACTGACGAACACCAAAACTCCACGCGATCATCTCTACTCAGGAATGGTTGAATGTGTATATTTGATTTGTGTTTTTGGTGTCCAGTTGTAGAGAACGAGCACAGCAACAACAATTCTGTGACCAGGTCCCAGTTCATTTGCAGTGCCCTGACAGCCCTCTAGAACCTGACCATCACTGATACAGGATCTTTGCCGCTGACATGGATATTCTGCACCAAGTAATACTCATGTGGCCATGTAAGCTGTGGCCAAATCACTGCTTCATTCGCTCTTCCCTGTGACTGTAAGGAGATTTCCATACAGACGAAACAGGAAGCTCGTCTGCCAGGTGGAAGCACCTCTGGACACTGCAGCTTCCCTCCTCTCTTGTCCTCTGACGTTTCCCTGGCAGCCAGTGCGGCGTATGATGGTTGCTTGGTTAGATACAATTGTGAGTACTTTTTCATTGTAGTCTAGTTTTTGATTACTACTGTACATGTGTGTAATATATTTCACGATGCAGTCTGAAAATGTGCTTTGTGCGCTGTGCAGTGAGTCAGGAGTGACTGAGGACAGTGATGGAATCGTTTGAGGCTGAAACTGGAGTTCTTATTGCATCCACACGTTTGCTCCACAATGGTAGAAAAAGATGTCTAGATTCAATCAGTGTCCACACAACAAAACAATTCAATTGTTTTCAGTGTTGTGAACTGAGCATTTGACATCGTGGATTTACAACCGCTGGGATTGTTGTCTTTGCACCCAGTAAGACCAGTACGTGGCGGTTAGCGGCTACTAGACGTGCTAACTCACCATCATGTTTCAAAACAGCTTGAAGAAAACAGAATTGCCGGCACTCCCATCATAACATCATTTATCATCATCCAATCTGATTCCTTGTATTGATGCCTTAAATCCAGTTTTAGATTTCACTGGAGTCCAGTGTCCTGCGTTCCAACTTGGTTGTCAAGCTGTTGCGATGTCCTCTCATAAGAACTTGATGTTTGTCATCTGGGTTCAGGTGTCCAGTGTCGGAGTGCCCTTCCTGGGTTGGACTTTTTGAATGTTGGTCTGTCAGTCACCGTTAACAACTGTGCTTGTCCACTGGAGCGAGTTTGTTGTGAAAGCAACTCGTGTGGGTGGACCTCCTCCTATTATCTCTCTGTGTGCGTCCTCAATTGTATCCCTCCCTTGTACACGTCAGTGTGGCTGTCCGAGGAGGGCCCGGGCCCACCCACGTGGGCCCACCATTCAGAAGGCTTCATTCTTCGTCCTGTGGACACACTATAGTCCCTACTACAGCAGCCGTTCAGTCACAGCAGCCAATAATGAATACCAATGAAACATTTTGGTTTGATTTTGTTTACCATACGTTGATGGTGGCAGGTCCCATTTTCATGAGTGGCAGTGCTGTTTGCTCAGACTTTGAGCAGCAACAGAGAAGGAGCACAGACGAGAAAGGAAAGCTAAGCGATCCCTGCATTGCAGCAACAGTGAACAGAAGTCTCCACCATTCTGGACTCAAGAACTTAATAGAAAACTTGGTAAACATGATAACTTTTCAAGGAGCCGAAACGGAATGTTTGACTCCAAACTGTTAAGAGGAGGAAGAGAAGCTCCAGTTCAGTTCCCAGTTATCGGTCCCCCTCAGACACCTTTTCCAGTCCTGCCCCAGTTTCTCCACTAGTAACACTCATAGCAACACATTTGGCTGCTAAACTAGCTGGGTTTGATCCCCTGATGAATCAGGGAATGTGGGGGCTATACAAGAGCTGCTCCTGCTGCTTGGTCAAGTACCAAAGGTGACCCCCCCCAGCACATGCTACCACCACTGTGGACGATGCTGAACAGCTGTACAGCTGCTGAGGAGAGAAGTCACATTTCTTTTGCATCACTTGTCACCCCAGTGGTCGATTTCCTGAAATATGTTGTGTTAGAAACGACTTCACCTGTCAGTTAGATCAGAACTGGCATCAGGGCACTGACGAGTGGAGACTCAACTCTCTGTCCCTCCTGTTCTTTGAGCTCTGGACAATAATGACATCATTTCAGTGTCCAGCACCAAGCCTGGCTGTCTCCTTCTGTAATCAATAAAAGCAGAGCTGAATTCGGGCTCTGCTCACATCCCTCCTGTTTCAGTTGATGTCCAGCTGATGATCAGCTGGTCAAAGCCAGGCCTCTTCGGCTGGCAACCCAGTTATTGTGCTCCACGCATGCAGCTGGCTCAGCTGATGCCATCCCTCACTCTCCATTGGCAAGCAACACTGAAGGTACCCTGTTTTAACTGCTTCAGTCTGCCTGCTCCTCCCGCTTCCTCTGCAGGTCGTCTGCCTCCCTCCTCCCCCCACCTCCTCTTGGAAAGGCTGCATCTACCTTCATCTTTTTGTCATGACTCTGTGCTGGACCCTGTGGGGGTCCTTGCTGCTGTGCTTGCCTGTGCCAATTGGGTTGTATGCTAATGTGTTGCTTTATTTGTCCAGTGTCCCAGGCTATGCACTGCCATGCTGTTAATAATAGAGCTGACCTCAAGTCAGTACTGTAACCTTTTACTTCATTTGTGTTTTTAATGAGTGAGTAATCTATTTGTAACTTTAAACTGTCCTAATAGCTCTCTTACAAGCTCTGTGCTGGAAATATGCTGAACTATTAAAGGGAAACATTCTGACCAAATGAATCCTTGACAAGACCGACATTTGGATGTGAGGCCGAAAGAATTGAAAAAATACATACAATTTTGATTATTTTGACGGAGATTGCAATTTTGATATGATTCATGATATTTGACAGAATCATCATTTTTATGTATTGAAAAGGTTGATGTGTGATTCTTGAGATTCTGCCTTTAGCAAAGAAAATGATATGATTTCAGTAAAGTTTTGATTTCTTGTTTCAGTATCTCTGTTTCAGTTACGAGGGATATTCCACAACTGATTCGGCCAATAGCTGATACTTGTAGATGCTGATATTATCTGTAAAAAAACAAGTTCATATGCTATTGATATTATGAGAACGAATTGGCCTGACAGTGTCCTGCCTCCTTCACTGCCTCCTCTTGTAAAACCTGACATCCAACATACATTAAGTTGAACATTTGTGAAATTGTTAAGAAAAAGCTGTAGGCTGAAAGCATTGTGCTCTTAATATTATCTGTTCATCCAAACATCCCATTTTTTGCCAAGGCCATATTTCTGGAAGGCAGGTGTTTCTACCCTCCTGAATGACCTCTTTGGACTACAGAATGCAGAAAGTCTCAACCGTTTAAATTTAGCTTGAAGCTAATAGTGACAGACAAATTAAAACAACAAAACTGTCCAAAAATCTACGTCAACAACTATCAAGTGCATTGTCAGGTAGACTATAATCCACATCTTCTCTACCCAGTTGTGTGCTTGGTGATCCACACCTTGATTGGAGCTGATACCAAGTATACGCTGCTGTTCCTGCCAGCTGGCTGTGCTCAGTGTTACCATGAACCAGTGCTGATCCATTGTCGGTGGTTTATTTTGAGCTGAAACCAAAGTGTTTGTGGGTTACTGAAAACATGGCATGCCAAAGAGGTTGTGCGCTGGAAAGTGACATTGTGCAGAAGTTTTACTGTTTGGTTGCTGTTGGGGGCAGCCCAGTGGAGCAGTGGTCCTCACTGTGGCCCCCCAGCAAGAAGGTTGTGGGTGGAGCCCCGGCTGCAGCACGGGGTCTTTCTGGGTGAGTCTGCATGTTCTCCCTGTTCCTGCTGGGTTCTCTCCGGTACTCCAGCTTCCTCCACAGTCCAAAGACATCAAGAGGGACCAGGTTAATCCAGACTCTAAATTGACCGTAGGCGTGGCTGGGAGAGCCAATGGTTGTCTGTCTCTATGTGTTGGCCCTGCCATGGACTGGTGACCTGTCTAGGGGGAAGGCTGCTGGGATAGGCTCCACCCCCACCACCCTTAACAGGAGAAGAGGTAGAAGATGGATGGATGGATGGATGGATGGATGGGTGGATGGATGGGTGGATGGGTGGGTTGCTGTTGGTGTGGTTAGCCAGTCTTGATTAGCTTCAAGCTAAATGTACTGCACTGGCTCTTCTTCCATTCTGGAGCCACAAAGAAATAATTCTGGGAGGAAAAAAATCTTAATAAGCTCAGGATACTTATTTGTGAGTATACTTGATGGGCAGAATACACCTTTTAGGTGAAGTACTGGTGATAGTACTGCACAAGTGCTCAAGAAATGTTGTAAGCTCATGAACGAGGACCAACTGTTTCAGCCTGATACCATGAGAATACATGTTGCTTTCCTTCGGGACATTTTTGGAAAAAAATCCCACTTACATATATTTGAAGTTCTTAGCTAATATTTGTACAAAATGTTCTTATACCTGAGATATACTATGTTTTTAATGCATTGTATAATATAAAATGAGCATCTGACAAAATCTCCAGTGAAGGAAAGGCTTATAGCAGAGAAAGTCAACATAAAGTGTTCTTATTTTTGGGAGGGTTTCTGGTAGGTGAAGCAAAAAGGTCAACTTTTCCCTTCAGAAACTGTTTGACTTGTGAAGAGCCACAGAGGAAGAAAAGGGCAGCGTACCCTCAAAACAGAAAGAAGACTTCTTTCCACTTCTTTAGTGCCTCTGTGCTGGTGGATGCAGTTGACCAGTGACCTCTGCTCTGCACGAGTGTGTTTAGATTCGTTTTTTGTTGATTACTTTTAATTGTTTGGAAATGATCTTGTAATCATGTTTGCTGCAAACGAAGACAAACATAGGATTTTGAATGGAACTGAGTGAATGTGTCAGGTAGAGTGGAGAACTGCTCCCCGCTCTCTCCCATTTTGGGCCTCCACCCTTCGTACTGGGACTCCTGCCAGAGCTCCTCTCTGATTTAGTGCTCTGACCACATGCGGACGCTGCCATATGCTTCAGATGAAAGCTCATATTTAAAGCTTCTGAAAGCTATCAGCCTTTCTTCTTGATCTGCTCCTCTGTCAGATTCTTCAGCGTTGATTTATCATGTTTGGAATCTGATCTGGATCAAACATAGCTCCAACAAATCAGAGTATCTTGGGTATCCCAAACATCCCAAGGTCTTTAGAGTCCCGGTTGTGTGTGTAGAGAGCTGCTGTCGAGAGAACAACGACAAAAATCCTCAGAAATGGAGCAGACAGTAGACCTGGTGTCACATTCAATTATTCTTTACATTTATTCTTGAAAGGGCATGAACAGAAAATTACAACATATTCGCAGGCCAGACTACGCCTACATTTTTTTGTAAATTTCACACTTGAACATTGTTCGACGATATGGATGCCAGTCAGTGAGATGTGCTCCATATATATAATAGTCATATTTGCTGAAGGCCAAATGTCTGTCAAAATACCATTCAATGGGAATCATTGTGGTGCTGCCGAGATCCCAGCCGGAAAATGTTATTCCATAGACTTAACATCCATGCTTGGTGCAGATCCATAAGGATCACTCCACTTCATTGAGGTGATAAATGGACTATTTATATTGCATTATTTCACACACACACACACACACACACACACACACACACACACACACACACACACACACACACACACACACACACATTATGTTTTTGTGAGTAGTAACACATAAATCACAATACCTTTGAATCTTCACTGGCCACCTGATTCAGTTTGATGAAGGTTCACTTGTGTTGGATTTGATTTGTTTGCATGATGCATCTTGATGATCAGATCCACTGGGGAGACACGATCAACTGACCAGTGACACAACTGGCCAGTCGAGGAGTGGACAGGCCCCGAAGCATGATAGTGGTCGGATAACCTGCTAACACCCACTCACTTCTTGACTTGTCTTCAAGGAGAACAACTTTGATCAGCATCCACTCCAGCATCAAATGGCTCAGCAGTCAACACTTGTGTTTTTGGCTCTTCCTCTGCTCGGCATCCATGTGAACAGAAAGCCTTCTGTAAGTAGGGACTGGATCCCGACTCTACTCATATCAGACCCACCACCAACAAGCAGTCAAGTCTCTGCCACCAGCAATGTACGAGACGGCAATGAATGCTTGTCACGTTCAAGCCATGCCGCTGCAGTGTTGACGACTCCTGTCTCTGCGTCGACTGGGTGTGTGACACTGAACATGACGCATCACACGGAGGACCGGACCAGTCTTGTTTTTAAATGCAAATTATTTTTTTACACAAGTTTTACTCAAAAGCAGGATCTTTCCAAGCCTAACTGAGTGTTTTCCTACACTGAAGCTGATCATGATGTCCAACCCTATGGCAATGCAGAGACAGAAGCTCACGTGGACTGATCCTCCATCTGATGAGTCTGTTCAAGAGTTGAAGCTGCACCTTCCTCGTATCTCACTGGCCATCCATGGGACAGGAGCTTCATCGGCTTGAATGAATAATTGAACCTGATTAACCCACATTCACAGTCACAGTCTGGGAGCCCAGCACTTCTTCCCTCATGCCTGTCAGGATCACTGTGGAGTTATTCTCATTTTTGAACCTTTCTAATCTTGTGTCATCAGTGTAACAGCTTGTTTTTCACAATGTTCGCCTGTGTTAGAGCTTGATGCTGAACTGGTGGCTGAAATTATCTTGTCAACACAAAATAAGATGGTGTTAAACTCAACGTATTGATACACAATCTGATTTTGCATCAGTTATGAATTGAATATATATCTTGATGCCAGTTGGCAGTCAGCTGACTGATCAATTGTCCACATGTTCTTTCTACAATTAGCAGAGAGGATTGTGAGTAATGGTAACTAGTTTATTTTAGGGTTTAGTGTCAGGTGATGTTTCAGGAGTTGAAGTGTTGAACCGGGAGTGGTGGCAGCAGACTTTAATGGAGTCGCACTGCAGCGCCTCCAGGCCGAGATAAAACCCCTCCAAGCCAGAAGTGAAACCGTCTCTTTGTCTTCAGCCCAATGTCTGCTTGTCCCCCGTGTTCCTGCTCGGGGAATAACATACTTTCATTGCATAATCCCACATTACAGATTTTCTTAATCCAGATTATTTGCATGTCCTATGGCATGTGTGGATTACCAGTCTGTGTCCTGCCGTCAGCATAGCGCTGTGCAGGGAATGTATATTAAGCAGGATTACTGCCTTTTGAAAATGATTTGCCATGAACCCTCTGGCTCCATCTGGGATGTTGTCATATCAGATCCACCGTGTTACAGCACACCGTTATAATTGAAGCTAATTGCTTAGCTTTCTTGTCTGTTCCATTTCCTATTTGTTGACCTCCAGTTGTTATTGCTACATGTTTTAATTAAAAAGTCCTGTGAGCTTTACTATGAAGCAAGTTCAGCATGTACAGGGTATCTCCAAGTTGGGTCGGACCTGTTTTAGTGCAAGTTCACATGAAAGGGGCGGAGCCACCTCTAGATAGCCTATCACCAACATAGAAAGGAGGAGAGATGCGTGGGAGATTTCACTCAAGAGGAAGAAAAAATAATCCTTTGTAAATAAAAGGAATGATAAATCGTAGTGCAGAAATTGCCACCTAGGGGAGTGTGCCAGTTAACAGACTTTTCAGTATCCCTGTTCATCATGAAGCTTCTAAGCTGCAGGTAGCGCAGGCCCCTGGCCGCTTCAACCAGCTGCAGCTCTTTGATACTAAATCTGCGTTTAGTTTGGTTGACCCACAGAGACACAGACACGAGGTTCATCTTCACTAAACCAGCGTAATAAACGAACTAACCCACATATTGTTGGAGAAACTTGTGTTTTTAATTCTGTTAGGAGAATCTTGAATTCAAGTTTTTGCCGAGGAAACAGCACATTCACTTTGAGGGACAGCAGAAAAAAAACACCTGCTAAAATGTTTGATTTCAAGTGATAATCATAATTACTGATCAGTTGTCATTTCCTATTTTCAATAACGATCACAGGGATAAAAGTTTGAGTTCAACTACTTTACGTGTCAGTGAAAGTTTTTGAAAAATAAACTTCCGTACTGGTGAGCTGAGCTGTCCTTTTTAAATGAAGTTGTGTTTACAGCATGCAGAAAAGAACTGCATGTCTCTGGATGTGTGCACATAACACTAAAACATAGTTTTTATTACTACAAGTCAACAGAGCTGAGCTAACAGAAAACACAATTCTTTGATTTTGTGACAGCACTTTAAGTAGTTTGGAGCTAACTAGCGATCGGCTGCGGCTGAAGTCCGGGCGCGGCAGCGTGCCAGCTCCTCCTGTTCATCCACTCGCCCACATCCATCTATTGTGTGCGTGTTTTTTAAAACCCATCTTGTGTTGTTCTTAATGTTGTTTTTCTCCAGCATTTATTGTTCCTGTCCTCTTCTCTGCAGATATTGACATGAAGAAAGACATTGAGACACTAATAGCAGAGGAACGAGCAGACATCATTTTAAAATATGCTACGGTGAGTATCTGTCTCCAGATAAATCTTTCAATTGATCAAGATAAATTTTGATGGAAAGTTTTTAACCCTGTCATTGAGTATCATAGCAGCTGGATACAAACTGCATTCATCCCAGGCAACTTTGGAAATATTGATGTGCGGCTGAATTTCATGCATGTTTGACTGCTGCACGATGCGTGCATGTGTGTGAGCAGGATAGCGTCTTTACCTCCTGTGTTGTGTTGGTGGGCTGAAGATTTCACTTGAGTGAAAACAAACACACTGAAAAGAAGTGTGAATTCGTTGTGTCTTTGCTTTGTGTGCACGTGAAGAGGACAGTACAGTGTGTGTGTGTGTGTGTGTGTGTGTGCGTGCGTGTGTGTGTGTGTGTGTTGGTTGGAGGAGTGGGGGTGTATTTGTAGGTGGATGTAAGTGTCCTGCCAAAATGCACCAATAACACGTTGTGTAATAATACTGGATGTATGTAATGATGGAGAATGATGACCAGGGATGTGAAATTAATATTAAAACTAGGCAGGGAAACAAGCATTCAATATGCAAAAGTAAGGGGATTCGATGTCATCTGCCTCCATCATGGCCAGCAGTCACAGATGCACAGAGCCACTATCCACATAAAAAAAGTCCAGGCATCATTTCTTGACCAGTCTCTGCTCCTCTAGCTTCTGTAACAGGGACCTGTACTTCATGCTTGTGTAACTGATAATCATTTCCTAATTGTGTTCATGTCAACATTTTGGATCGCAGCAAAAATTGATGGTTGAAAAATTGATTACTTTAGTGTACAAATACCGCTCTAACACTGCAGTGCTGTTTCCCAAACAACCCCCACACTATACAGGAAGAGAGGAGTAGAGGCCTCCTCAGGTCCAAGAGCACATGTGAATCGTGCAGTCTTGGAGAATTTTTATTAACTTGAAAACACACACACGCACACACCAGTCATATAGCTTTGCTGTAAGGCCTTTTGGGTGCATTGTTATAATTTGTTATTCAAACAGGGGGAAGGGAACATCAGTGCTGTGTGTCTGAAATTGCTGATGATACAGAGCGGAGACAAACATGTGTTCTCAAAAGCTGTCGGTGTTAAACACAAACCCAAACTTAATTTTTCTACTGTTGTGTGTTGACGGAACAAAAAAGCTGAATGTTCTGTTCAGGGCAGTTTAGCAGCTCAAGATTCATTGTAATTCACCTTGTGGAAGCATTGTGGAGCTCAGACTGAGACAATGACAGCCAGAGGTTCAGTTGGAGCAGAGGGCTGAAATGGTGGGTGTGGAGGGCTTCGCTCTGTCTAGCAAGCTGTGACACACTTAGCAGTGATTGACTTGACAGCGACCTCTGGGGCTCCCAGGCAGGGAGGTTTCTGCATCTGAGTGCAGGTTTCCAGCTGGCACAGAGCTGGAACAACATCAATGCCTCAGCACAACTGTCTGTTACTCAGCTGATCAAATCAGCCCACCTCAGCCTGCTCAAATGAAAAGTGCTGCCTCGCGAGGAGTATTGTTCAGCCACTGATGACAACCCACTGTCAAGTCATTTCTGCTGGGCACATTTTTATGCATTTGATTTATTTTTTTGGTGGGGCTTAGAATTTTGAGGGGTCATTCTCGTTTGTTTGTCAAAGTGGATTGAACTGAACTGAGACTGTGGACAAGTTACACAAGCATAAGTCCAAATCCAATTACTGTATGAACTCTGTCCCAATACGAGTGAAACATTTTCTCTGCATTAATGTAGTATCTCAGATACCTTGTCACTGTATCTTGGCCCCCGGGATAAAAACATGCTCACTGACCGCAACACCAAAGAGCCAGATTCATTGGTTTGGCAGTCAGAGCACAAACTCTGCAGTCACACAGTAATGTATTGTTATTGAGAAGGCAGCCTGCTGCAGTGTTTGCCATGGTAGCAAACATCTGTCTGTCTCAGACTGTAATGTTGTGGAACCAGATAGTTCCTGATTAATGCATTGTCACAGCTGAAGGAAGGGCTCCACACTAGACCAAAATAAGATCTAAAAGTAGAGATTGGAGTCAGAAAACATCTGTCTGTGATGGGGATTATGGTTTTGAACCATCAAAATCAAAGTTTGCCGAAATATAGGAGGGGTTTTTGTCACGACTTGAGCTTGGACGAGTACCCAAACACACGACTCCCAGGCAAGGTGCAAGATTGACAAAGTTTCTTACCAAAGTACGAATCAAAACCACTCTTATGAGGGAAAAAGCCTGAACTACAAAAACTCAAAATCACCCTGCAGAGGAAAACCTGACTAGACAAAGTATCAACAACCATACAAACTTGGATGAGGCATGGAACAAAAATACAAACTTGACGAGGCATGGAGTGGCGCAGCACGGTTGGACATGAGGGACAAGACGACCTCGCCCCAGACAAGGGGCAACGCTGACTCCATATACACATGAGGTGATGGGGAACAGGTGGACACAGTCAGGGCAGGGAAGACAATCAGACTGGCAGGAAACACACCAGGGGGAAGGGGAAGTTACCAGAAACAAGAGGGGAGTTAAATTTCAAAATAAAACGGGAAGCCACGAGACAACATAGACAGGAGGCAAACAAAGAGCACCGCTACACGCGTGGACATGACAGTTTTGATACCCATAGGAAACGTCAGACATGTCATATCATGTCATGTCAAACAGCAAAGTGAGACACAGTTGCTGCTAGGTGTTCATACAGGAATCTGATGATTCAACTGCCAGGAAGTAGAAGTAGAAGGAGAAGGAGAAGGATCAGTACTGGGAGCCTTCTTTCAAGACATATTATGCAATTAACGTTGTTGTCGGAAAAATGTACATCTTTGTTTCATGTGCATAATTATTCCGTCCATCGTCAACCACTTATCCTGTTACAGTGTTGCTGGAGGGCTGGGGCCTTTCCAAGCTGGCATCAGGCGAGAGGCAGAGTACACCCCCGATGGGTCACCAGTCAGTTGCAGGGCCGCATACAGAGACAGACAACCACTCATACTACAGACCTGAAGAGGCTCAAGCTGCCACCCGTAGCTCCACCTGCTCACGTCTCCATCTGTCCACCAGTCTTTTTCCTTTCTCTCTCTTTATGTCTGTCCTGCTCTCCTGCTCTCTCCAGTTTTGCTGTTGTTAGCTGACAGTCACCATTACCGTAAAGCTAAATATATTTGTTACTGCATCTTTCTGCATTCTGGACTCTCAAAGAAGTGATGCAGGAGGCAAACAATGTCTTTGTGATCTTAAGACACTTATAGTGAATACTTGAAAGGAAAAATCCATCCATTTTCTTCCGCTTATTCCTGTTAAGGGTCGCGGGGGGGGGGGGGGGGGGCTGGAGCCTATCCCAGCGGCTACGGGCAGGAGGCAGGTTCACCCTGGACAGGTTGCCAGTCCATCGCAGGGCTCAAACCCACAACCTTCTTGCTGTGGCGTGACAGAGCTGACCACTGCTCCACCGTGCTGCTCTGTATTTATCATATTTATGTTAATTAGATTTGTTAATTTCTGAGGATATACTATGTACTTGAACTTTAGTCAGACTAATCCTGACCATTACCGATTATCACTGTGAGGTTGACCCGTTACACAGTTCAGCTTCACATCCTGGCATCGCCACTTTTCCAAACAGCCTCAATGAAAGTATTTTTAGTCCTCCCTCTCACATCCACGAAGCTGACATCACTCGCTGTGGCTTAGCCTGCTGACTCAGGCAATGGAGCCGTGTACTTTCAGTCTGATCCGCTCACCCACACTGAGAGCAGGAAATTGATTGGCTGCCTCCCATACAAGCAGCCCAATGACACAGCAGCGCTGTTACTCTGCCTCAGGATTAGCTCCCTCGCTGTTGTGTCAACACTGAGGACAGATTCTTGTCTAAATGGATTTTCCATGATACACATTTGTCTTATAAACTTTATGCTGGTTGATGCAGATTCTGAACACATGTTTGGATTGGATGGTTTAACAGAGGAGTATGAGATTACGCTTGCTGCTACACTTTTTATTTTTAACTAACATGGTGCTGCCCTGCCACTCTTAAACTGTGTACATCTGCATAAAAACAAGTGTTTGTGTAAATGTATATTATAGGTCCCAGTCGCTCCACATTGAAATGTGATCTGTAATCCAGATGATCTTTTAAACACTTTAAAAATGAATGTATACAGTATGTATCCATCCATTGGCTAAATCCTTATTTACCACCAGAATTGGTTTCTTTTGTGTTTGTTAACAGGAAAAGATTGCTGACGTATTTTGATATTTGGTTGAATGATAGAAATTCAGTTGAGGAACAAAGGAATTACAAACGCACTCTCTGACCACAATTTATATGAAGGTGTGTATTCACTGAGTGTACGGTACACACACATGCGCGCGCATATGCACGCACACACACACACACACACATACAGATGGCTCAGCTCTCGATGAGTGTGCAGAGAAGTTTAAAGGCACCGGCAGCCATTAATGATGTGTAAATATGAATGTCTTTCTTTATTTCTTTATTGTAATGATTCATTTCAGCTCAGTGTGAGTGTCTCCATATTTTGCTTTCATTTTCTGGGAAAGTTTTCTCTTTAATATACTAAACAAACTAACCAAAATGAAAAGCATGGCCCACAAACCAGAATACAACAGGATCTCCTTGGCTTGCTTGACTGTTGCCCTGTGCTATTATTAAACCCTACCTTCTGAAATAGGATTTCAACTTGACTTCTGCTCCTCTGCTCTTACAGGAACGCCTGAGAGATCAAACAGCTGATAAAACCCATCCAAAAACATTAAATGTCCATCCATTTTCTGCTGCTTATCCTGTTAGGGGTCGCGGGGGGGTGGGGTGGGGGGGGGTGGAGCCTATCCCCGCAGCCTTCCCCCTGGACGGGTCACCAGTCCATGGCAGGGCCAACACATAGAGACAGACAACCATTGGCTCTCCCAGCCACGCCTACGGTCAATTTAGAGTCTAGATTAACCTGGTCCCCTCTTGATGTCTTTGGACTGTGGAGGAAGCTGGAGTACCAGAGAGAACCCAGCAGGAACAGGGAGAACATGGAGACTCACCCAGAAAGACCCCGTGCTGCAGCCGTGGCTCCACCCACAACCTTCTTGATGGGGGGTGACAGTGCTGACCACTGCTCCACTGGGCCGCAACATTAAATGTAAATGGGGTAAAAATACAGATATGAATGGTCTGCAGAGGATAAATCCTCATGGCTTGGTCTCTTCATAATTGTGCCATCAAAGACTTTGTTCGATGCTTCAGTTGAACCACATGAAATATTGAACATTGATGCTAAGGTAACGGTCAAAGCAGCAGGATATGGATGAGAAAGAAATAGACATGGATTCAAAATCTATAAACATAACCCGATTTATCTCTTGAGCTTAGTTTTTGAGGCAGATGCCATGAATTCATTTATTTTCAGTTTCAGGCGCCTTCTTTTGAGTATTGGTGAAACATGATTTCCATCATGGACAGGGCTGGTGGTCTGTCTCTGTGGGCTGTAGGTGAGCTTGTGTGTGTCTCCTCTAGGGCCGGCAGGGTGGGGTGGAGATTGACCCCTGGGAAGATGCTGACTACAATATCTACAAAGTTATTGATCGCTTCGGCTTCATGCAGTAAGTGACTTCTTGAAGTGTCGATCGTTGGCGACCATGTTTCTCCATGTGAACATGATTTTTCTCTAACTTTTTTCCAGTGAGGATGAGCTGCCAGCCCCGACTTCACATGAAGAAAAGGTAAACAGGGAAACGTCACATCACCTTATCGTTAGAGGATCGCTGCAGTACCAATATGTCTCAATCCAGTGAATAATTATCCAGAGTCAGAGCGGCAATATCTTTTTTTTTTGTTCACAAGTAATTTGTCTTCAACAGCGCAAGCAACTGGAGATAGAGAGAGCGGAGAAGTGGCTGAAGATGGTGAAGAAGTGGGATAAATACAAGAGCAGTGACAGGGTGAGTAACAGCCCTCTATTATTCACAGGCCCTCATCACTGTTGTAGTGTTACTCTTTATTTAAAGCGGCTATAACCAATGTTTTAATATATATTGTAAGCAATATAGCAAGATAAGCCTCCAAATTAAATTAGTTGAACTGCTTCAATGGAAGGAAATCCAGGTGAATTTGTGGTCATAAAAAATGCATCCCAACACTGCCAGAACAATGTGTTTTGATGAACAACACAGTCCTTTTGTGGTGTCAAAATGTTTGCTTTCTTTCTTTTTCTAAGGTTCCACAATGTGGGAGCTACAGCCCAAAAGGTGTTTACTTGATTATAGCGCCACCTGTTGGTGGAGAAGTACAAAACCCTTATACAATAGTGTGTATATTATCATCACTCCCGATGTATGTACACGTTTCCATGAGTTTTCAAGAATTTTTGGACCCTCAAAGTATGACTCAATTGAGAGGAAGAAATAATATTCCTCCCTTATGCTGTTTCTGGAAATTCACTTCATGCCCATCATTTTTGGAGCCAGACAAGCAGGTAAAGGCTCTCCTCTCCAGACCCCCGTTGAACAACTGACCAGTACTAAGCTGCTAGTTATTAATGCATCTGATTTACAAATTTATCACATAACAGCAGAATTATCAGCAACTATTATGTCACACACTTGACTCTGTGCTGTCACTAGCTGCTTTGGATGAACACCCACTGCCATCCCAGTCATGGTGATGTGCAGCAAATCCAAGTTTCCGATACCAAAATCTTCAGACCAGTTAAAAAATTGCATGAATTTGCATTTTGCACTGTTGGATCTTAGGAAGGTTCTAAGCAGAGCTTCAGAATGCAAAAAGAAGACATGGGAACAAGAGACCAAAAGTTTTGAGCAGGCAATTTATAGAAAACATCAATTTCACTGAAATAGACTGTTCATCAGCTGATCAAAAGTTTAAGACCACACCTAAAAAAAACAAAAACAAAAACCTCCTAAAGCAGAAATGAAAGAGTCAAAAACTGCTTCAGTAGTGAGCAGCACCACCATTATTGTTGATCACTTCAAAAATTTGTTTGGCCTGCTTGATGCAGGTGTTTCCAAGAGGCTCGTGGGAATGTTGCCTGAATGGTGAAGAAGGCTTCACGACCACTGTCTGGAACTGATGTCCATTTTTGGAAACTTCCCTTGCCATCCATCCCCAAATGTTCTCAGTTGGATTTAGATCGGGGGAACATGCAGGATGGTCCAAAAGAGTGGTGTTACTCTCCTGGAAAATATTCTTGGTCAGACGGGCATTGTGAATTGTAGCGTTGTCCTGCTGAGAAACCCAGTTATTCCTACACAGACGAGGGCCCTCCGTCCTGAGGGACGCCCGCTGCAACATCTCCACATAGCCAGCTGCTGTTGGACGCCCATGCACAACCTGGAGCTCCATTGTTCCATTGAAGGAAAAAGCAGCCCAGGTCATGATGGCGCCCCCTCCACTGTGCCACGTAGAGAACATCTCAGGTGGCATCTCCTTGTCATGCCAGTAACGTTGGAAGTAATCAGGACCATCAAGGTTACATTTTTTCTCGTCAGAGAATAAAAGTTTCTTCCACCTTTGAATGTCCCATGTTTGATGCTGCCTTGCAAAGTCCAAACGGGCAATTTTGTGGCGTTGAAGGAGACGTGGCCTTTGAAGACGTTTTTTTGTTTTTGAAGCCCCTCCTTCACAGATGCCATCTGATAGTTATTGGGCTGCAGTCAGCACCAGTAATGGCCTTAATTAGGACGAGGGTCGTCCTGTGTCTTGATGGGCAGACATCCAGGTCCTCTGGCTGAGCGCCAGTGAGATTTTTTTGGGTCTACCACTTAATTTTTTTGTTTCATGACCCTCTGGATCTTTTAAGAAATGCAAAATGACTGTCTTACTGCGTCCAACCTCAGCAGTGATGGCACTTAGTGAGAGGCCTTGTTTATGCAGCTCAACAATCCTACCACATTCAAAGACAGTGAGCTTTTTTGCCTTTGTCATCAAGAGATCTTCACAGTGTGATTACTTGACAGGAAATGACATGGAATCCAAATTTTTAAACAGATTTGGGCTTTTAAGGGCTGTGGTCTTAAACTTTTGATCAGCTGAAGAACAGCCTATTTCAGTTACATTTTTCTTTTCAATAAATTGCCTGCTCAAAACTTTTGGTCTCTTGTTCCCATTGCTTCTTTTTGCATTCTGAAGCTCTGCTTAGAACCTTCCTAAGATCCAACAGTGCAAAATGCAAATTCTTGCAATTTTTTAACTGGTCTGACGATTTTGCTCAGGAGTGTATTTCTTGACCACAAATACACAGTTATCTTGCACAACTACTTAAGTCTGACCAAGCAAACTGAAACTGTCATTACAACTGCAAAAACTAACCAACACTGTCATTCCTACTCCAATGAATCTTTGTTCTGGAAGAGTAAGCCCCACCTGCTGCATGCTGCTGAATGACCGATGATGGTTACTGAAGGCAGCAGGCCGGACTGCTAATATAATCATGTTTTGCAGTCTGCCCATTTTAGCGCCCTTGCCACAAAAGAGTTTGCTTTAGTCATATGCTAGCGCTAACACACTCCCAGATCAGCAGCTCGGCTCTGTTTGCACCTCTGGTTGCTATAAGCCCTGTGCCATGACATTTGGCACTAAAATGGCAGACTGCAGGTGAAAGGTATTGATTCGTTGCTGTGGATAGTAAAGATCAACACATCCAGTCATGGTGTTGCTGACATTTTGAGTGGAGAGAGAGAGAGAGAGAGCAGCTGATGGTCAAGAGACATTCACTCTGCTGAATGAGAGAGCAAGTGGCGTTACTTTCCTTTTGTTATCAGTTGGGAATTACAAGCAAAAGAGGAGACAAATCCCAATGAGCCAATAATTGCACCCTTGGAGGTCTTTAATGTGTGTTTTTACCTGGTGTTTGTCTGTACTGCTGATTAAAGATGACGTTCTGTAATTAAAGGGTTTGCTCCACTCTCAGCTGATGGGCATGTTGAGGTTGAACGATTCGGGGGGGGGGGGTGTTCAATAAAACTTTAAATAACACCAATATTGCTGGCACTATATTACATATTTTACTATATTTGATCTTATCTTTTTTGGCTTTTATTGCCTACCTTATATTCAATGTTCACATTCCTGTCAGGCGCTTTCTCTATGTCTTTCACACACTCACACTTGAAAATATGTGAAAATCCTTCACTTTGTTCCTGTGAAAACTGATGTAGGCGGTTCAACTTTCCAGTGACTCACTCTTGACTAAAACTTCTGGCTTTGTATTCTCTCACTCTCTGCTGTCAGATGGTGAAACGGGTGTATAAAGGCATCCCCCTGCAGCTCCGGGGACAGGCCTGGGCACTGATGCTGGATGTGGAAAAAACTAAGAAGGACAATGAGGGCAAATACGAGGTACGCAGTATCATAATGAGATGGTACGTGACCCTTGCAGCAGAAATGGGGAGAGATAAGTGGTGCATTCCATAGATGCAGAAAAAATCTGACATTGGACCAGAAAGCAGGCAGTTCCATCAGTGGCCTGAGTTAGTCTGGTTGTCTGAGAGGATTCATTTCACCCCTTGAGAGACGCTGAAGAACCACTTCCAAGAGTTTTGGGGATAATGGATGATAGTCATACTTAAAATGGATTTAGAATTAATTAAAGCTGCAAGCAGTGTTGAATGGGCTTTCGCACGCGTGTGTCAGGGTACGGTGCGGTCGAAGAGCTTATGTCATGTTATGCTTATGTAGAAGTTTTCAAACCTGGACTGACAGCTCTGACTTTAACTCACCCCCTCCTTCCCTCATTTGCCCTGTCAGTTTGATGAGGATTTTAGAGTACTCCTCTGGTGAAGTATCCTCATAATTCCCATCACTTTGGCCAACTCACCATCAAGACAGAAACAAAACTGAATCTACATCTCAAATTATGATTTACACACACAGCAAATCGAACAGACAGGCAATATTATGCAGTGCCGTCTCTCAGTCACAACCTGGAGCAATAGGGAACTATCAGCCTTTAACATCAGCAACATTTGCAAATGTTTCCATATGAGCATTTCCTTACTACACCAATTCACATCTGAAGTTAGTGCTAATGAGATTTCTCCTGACAGAAACAGCACATCCTTTCATAACATGAGTAAGTAGGTAGATAATTGTAACATTGTTGCCACCTAAAAAGGTCTTGTTCAGCTTTTGTTGGTTATAAGAGACCTATCAATAAGTCAGAAGATCAGTTTTTCTGGTGAGTTTATTTTGTTTTTACAGTTTTAATCCTGTTTTTTACTGAAGAAAATTAGCATTAGATTTAGCTTTACCATTGTTAACCATAGATTGTAAATGCACCATGCTCACCATGCTTGAAGTTAGCGATATGGTCAGCTCCACCCCCTCATCCAAATGTGGTCATTTTCAGGTTAGATAATCAAACATGCCAATGGCTTAATCCAGGAAGGCGACGGTCACATCACTACACAAAATCGCTTAACAATGGCAGTTCGCAAACTAATGCCTCACAGTGATTATGTCCATATTTTATATACAGTTTACGGTTTCTCCTAAACGTAACTCTCGCTCAGCTTTCCTGCCAAAGTAAAGTGAGGCACCAAAATGGCAGTAGCCGTGCAGAACTACCTCCACGCAAATGTAGAGAACTGGCATTTTTGCCTGAATATGGCTTTAACATACAATTCCCATGAGCACAAAATGGCAAAAAAAATCAATAAATCTTGTTATGCATCCCATCATTTGCACTCTTTATTTTATGTTATTGTAGAATCAGCTGTTTGTGTCTACGGACTACATTTTATCAGGAAATTGCACTGTGCCTCATCTAACCTAACCACAGAATCACCAAACAACTGTCACATTACAAATTTACTGTAAATGTTCAATAAAAAGTAATTACTAAAAACATCAGTAAACCTATCAGGAGTTCATGGTAGACAAGATGAAATGAAATGAGCCGACACTTAGCTCGTGTTGCAGTGACCAAGTGACCATGGCAGTCGAGCCAGCTGCATTTATCAGTTTGCCTGAAGACACAACATAAGGTAGAATGTGGCACAGCAAATTTTGGGGCTTACAGAATCCAAACCGTTTTGAGTTATTACAAAGTTTTTAACAACTTTTGTTCAGCACATTGTCATAAGTCATGTATTAATGTTTGAAGCTGATACCATTAACACCCTTGGAGGACTTAGCATTTGTTCGGGGTCCAAAATTGGCGCAAAGTTGTTCTTTCATGTGCATACTATGCACTTCCAGTTGGATTTTGGTCAGGGTTGTCAGCATATAGTTTGTAGGTCTTGATGAGTCAAATAATTGAGTTTTGGTTTGATCTCTGTATTCCTAGGGCCATGGGGCCCCTTTTTAGGTACATAGGTGGCACTGTGGAGCACATTTGGGCACTTTGGGGTTAATTATTACATTTTATCAAAATCTTCACCAGACCTAATGTGCTTGCCAAATTTGGTGATTTTGAGCATGTTTAGGGGGTCAAATTGAGGTCTGAAATGGCGGAGTAATGACAAAGAAAGAAAGAAAGAAAGAAAGAAAGAAAGAAAGAAAGAAAGAAAGAAAGAAAGAAAGAAAGAAAGAAAGGGAATATATAAGAGGGTCTTAGCCCCTTTGGGCTCGGGCCATAATAATTCACATGACTTTGGCCAAATCTTACATTGGAATTCACATTTTAGTTGGAAAATCTGTCCTGAATCCAGTGATACAGGTTGGAAAGTGGTCAGCGTCATTGTTTAGATGTCAGAAGCCTCAATTTGATCAAAATTACCCCCACCCCCACCCCCACTTGGGTCAACAGCACTTTCAAGACAGCATCAACCTTCATACCACCTACAAACATCAGTCCAGTGGTGACAACATTCGGCAGACTCATTGAAGAAGACTTGTAACTACTGATTGAAAAAGATAAAATACCCAAATACCACAACTTTACCTCAGAGGAACAACAGGTTTTAAGAAAACGTCAAAATAATAGTAAGATTATTATAAAGCCTTCTGACAAGGGTGGTTCCATGTGCATATTGGACAGTGTGTACTACAATTCTGAAATTTAAAAAAAAAATCTTGAAAATTCTGGTTCCTATAAATTATTAGAAAGCAACCCAATCATTGCCATTAAGTTTGACATTGATTGTTTCTTAAAACATCCATCCATCCATCCATCCATCCATCCATCCGTTTTCTACCACTTATCCTGTTAAGGGTCCAGGGGCAGGGGGGTGGCTGGAGCCTATCCCAGCAGCTTTTTGGTGAGAGGCAGGATTCCCCCTGGACAGGTCACCAGTCCATGACAGGGCCAACACATACAGACAGACAACCATTGGCTCGCCCAGCCACGCCTACGGTCAGTTTAGAGTCTGGATTAACCTGGTCCCTCTTGATGTCTTTGGACTGTGGAGGAAGCTGGAGTACCAGAGAGAACCCAGCAGGAACAGGGAGAACATGGAGACTCACCCAGAAAGACCCCGTGCTCCAGCCAGGGCTCCACCCACAACCTTCTTGCTGTGAGTGCTAACCACAGCACTGCCTTGCCGCCCCTCTTAAAATATAGCGTTGACAATAAATGTTTCTCAAAAGTTGAATTTGAATATCTGTCAGTTGCATTTCCTGTTATGCCCATTATCTAAGTGCTGCCTAAGGTACATAAAAATCCTTTACAGCCATCACTCAAACCTATAACAAGCAGTATTGGTTCAGTCACTGAGACCCTGTCCAAATGTGTTGAAAGATATCTTTAAAACTCTTCTTTCTTATTTGAGAGACACCACAGATTTACTGGAGTGTTTAAAAGATAGTCATGTTAATCCAAACACCCTTCTAGTCATGATGGATGAAACAAACCTATACATCTGTATTCCTCATGAGGTTGGCTTGGCAGCTACTGTCAAGGCATGACAAGGTCATGCTAGTTCAGAGATTCCACCTAACTCCTTTTTTGTGATGTCGTTTCCACTGGCTCACTTCGGCTGGGGTCGGGTAGGTACAGCTCAGTACGGGTGCGTTTCCACTAGCACTGGGTTCCACGTCAGTGTGGGTGGACCCTCCGGCCGAGAGTTCTCCGATGTAATTTGTGTGTGACACAACAACAACAATGACGACGTGGAGGCCGCATTATGCCTGTTGCTTGATCAGTGGTTTTTTAAGTGAGGGACAACAGACTGACAAGGCTTCAAGCGGTGAAACAGAACACCCAAGAAAAGTATAAAAGACTTCACCAAGCGATCAACCAGTATTCCGCCAAGGCTATGAATTAGACGACATAAGTGGGTAAGTTACCCAGTCAGCGCCCCGCTATGTGTTTACGTCACATTTTAGTCCCCACTTGGCTGGTAACAGTTAGTACTGTGTTGGGGCCAGTGGAAACAGGGCCAAACCGACCTGACCCGAGCCGAATTGAGTCAGTGGAAACACGCCCTAAATCTGGTCTTATCCAAGAATTATTTCATGCATAACAAATATTACATAGGCACAGCTATGGGAACATCTTTAGCCTTCATTTATGCCAATATTGCAGTTGGTAAATGGGAAGCTAATCATGTTTACAGTGAACTAAACCCTTTTGTCTCTAAAATCAAACTTTGGAAAACGTAGATGACATTATATGTTTCTATGAATCAGACACAGATGACCTACATGAGTTCATCACCTCCCTGAATCAGACCACCACTTTTCTGAACTTTTCCTTGATGTAACTCTTCTCAAGGATCATGCAAATCTAATTCAAACTACAATTTATAGAAAACTGATGGAAAGAAATACCATCTTACATTTCAGTTCCAATCACCCTAGCCATCGCAAATGCAATATTCCTACCGACCAATTTTTGCACCTGAGAAGAAATTGTTCATCACCAGAGTTCAAAAACCAATCAAACGTCATGAGGGACCGTTTCATTGAAAGGGGCTATCCTGTTCATGTCATCGAAAAAGCTATTGTCAGAGCCTAACGAACCTCTAGAAATAACCTTTTCCAGAAAAACAACAAAAATCCGAAAACTGCAAGATTATGCTTCGTCACACATCACAATCACTGTGCAAAACAAAACAAAGCAAATGATTGTGAAGCATTGGCCTATTCTGAAAATGGAACCCATGCTCAATGACGTGACTAAGACTCCCCCTCTTTTTGCCTGCAGAAGGGCCCCCACCTTACGGGATAAGCTGGTTCACACTCATGCCATTCCTGACAACTCCGCTTGGCTCACTGTTCCTCAAAGGCAACTATCGATGTGGGAGATGTCCTCAGTGTCAAAACACTACCAACTGCTGCTTTCATCCATTGTACCTCCACTAATACAATGTACTTACTCCTTTGTCCTTGCAAGAAAGGTTATGTGGGCCAGACAAAAAGGTGTCTGAAAGTTCATATTTCAGAACAATAAAAGGTATTACACACAGGAAACAGTGATTGTGCTATAGCTAAACGCTATTCTGAAGCAAATTGTGGGTCTCCAGCTTCCTCCTGTTTTGTAGGTTTAGAACAAGAAAATCTGATGAAGACCTGAGCCTAAGTCTACCAGTATTCTCTATAAAGTACGCTGCATTCCCTCCTTCTACAATTCTACAATTTCATTTAGCAGACACTTTTGTCCAAAGCGACGTACAACACAAACAAGAATTTAGACTTAATTAAGGAAAAGCCCATAGGAAGCACAAAAGTGCTTCAGTTGTGATTTGGTCACAGGTACTGCCATCTAGTGGCAGAAGAAGTGTCGCCCCCCCCCCTCCCTTTTTTTTTTTTTTTGGACAAACATACAACATCACACAACACAGTTAATGCTATATAATCACTAAGTGCTGGGTCTTGGACCCTCTGACTTATTCTACCCCACAGGACAAAGAGGAGAAGAGTCAGGTTAAGTGCCTCGGTGCTCTCTGAACAATTGAGTCTTCAATTGCCTCTTAAAAGTAGAAAGGGACTCAGCAGAATGCACAGAGTTCGGTAGTTCGTTCCACCATTTGGGAACAACAGAAGAGAAGAGTCTGGCTAGAGATTTGGAGCAGCGCTGGGCTGGAAGCACCAGGCGTCTTTGGCATGCAGAGCGTAGTGGGCGAGAAGGAGAGTAGACCTGGATCAGGGATTCCAGGTAGGCTGGAGCCGTTCTTGTGATTGTTTTGTAAGCCAAGAGAAGTGCCTTGAATTTGATCCTGGCTGCCACTGGAAGCCAGTGAAGAGAAACCAGCAGCGGGGTGACATGTGCCCTTTTGGGCAGACGTGCTGCTGCATTCTGGATCATCTGCAGAGGCTTGAATGAGCCTGCAGGGAGGCCTGCCAGAAGAGAGTTGCAGTAATCAATGCGTGAGATGACAAGAGCCTGAACCAGAATCTGTGTGGTCTGTTGGGTCAGGAAGGGTCTGATCTTCCTGATGTTGTAGAGGGCATAACGGCAAGACCGAGAAACTGAGGCCACATGAACCTTAAAGGTCAGCTGGTCATCAATCATGACACCCAGGTTTCTCCTTTGGACTCCTTACGTATCTCTGTGTGTAGCTGAGCACCTTTTAAGATGAGGATGCACACCTGCTCCACATCTTGAAATAAAATAAAAAAAACACATTGTGATATTGTCAAAAACAACTGGGCATGTTGAGGCACTTAGCATTTTTCTTACACTGGAAACAATTACACTTGTGCTGGACCAGCTTGCGCCATGCTTAAGGTAGAGGCCCAAGCAGTGTCTTGGGGGTCAAAAACTATCTGACTTTCCACAAGAACAAAGGTGCGTAGATAATAACTGACTGAATAAGTGTCCTTTCATTTTTGGATGAAGTATACCTTTTGTGTCACTTTTTTCCTTTCATTAGCTTTTAAAAACATAGTTTTTGGATTAATAGTACAATTAATTTCACCCCACAGCAGCTTTTAGGCATTTTTATTTTATTTTATTTTGCAAGCCAGCAAAATTTTAACATGGAGTAACCCTCACACAATTACCACCCGCACACAACCTCCCCCCCCCCACCCCCACCCCCACCCCCACCTGGTCCATTCCAATTAGTTATAACTGTCTTTTAATAGCTGACCAGGTGCTTGTTGGCTTTTCTTTATGTTTCCTCTCTCAGAAAATGAAGGAGCAGGCCAGACTCTACTCATCTGAGATCAAGCAGATTGACCTGGACATCAACAGGACGTTTCGAAACCATATCATGTTTATGGACCGCTTCGGTGTCAAGTAAGAGTCATACTGACTGTGTTTTGCTAGCGGTTTCTTACAGTGGATTGAGCACTGTTAATTTCCAGGTTGCATCAGTTTAGACTGAGAGGGTTCTGTGTGCTGCTGACTGCGTCCTCCATATGAACTAAGACTGGGTTCGAGAAAGGAAGGCAGCCTGTGTTTTGGACGGTGTTGGCTTGGAGTAGAACCTGATCCTTGAACAGAGTGATGTCACTGACAGTTTAATAGACCGCAGGCCTGTTTGGGAGCAGCAGTGGAAAGTTGAGGGCAGCAAAATGCTTCAATATTTAACATCCTGCAGAGTGTGTAAATGTTAAGCATTGGTTGGTGTTTCAGTGTGTTCAGGGGAAACAGAGCTTTGTACAAAAAGATGATGTCAGCTGCTCAGTGATGGTCAGGTTTGTGAAGTTGCCAGGTTGCCTCTGTATGTGATCCATCATTTAAAATGTCAGTAGAGTCAGATACATTGCAGAGGTGTATTGATGTTGATTTCAGGACTTTTATGGCCAAAATGTATTTGTTGCACTGTTATACATCTGGGGGCAGCATGGCTTTGATGTAGAGTGGTTGTCTAGCAACCGAAGGGTTGCTGGTTCAATGCTCACTTCCCCCGGTGACCATGTTGAAGTATCCCTGAGCAAGATACTGAGCCCCTAATTTCTCCTAATGGCCCTGTGATGGACTGGTGATCCATCCAGGGTGAACCCAGCTTCTCACCTCATGTCAGCTGGATAGGCTCCAGCCTCCAGCAGTATGAAAAATAGATGGATGAATGGATGTTTTACATCAATGTTGTGCTACATTCTTGCTACCGTTCATCAAAATAAGTGAGGTTGTTATTCACAGTGCATCTCTTCATCCTTGTCAAGGATTCAGTGCGATAACACTGGATATTCATATATAGCAGTTGATGGTGTTGCTGAGAAGGTTTGAGCAATTATGTTTTGTTGCTTTGTGTGTCACATGCATTTGTTGCATGTGATTTTTTTTTCTTCACAATGCTCAACAGATGATGATGTGTTTTGTTTTTCGAGGGAGTAGTACCTTCTCTTCCTGACATTTGATTTTTGTTTTTATGTCTGTTCTTTCACTTGTCCAATCTGGACCAAAGCCAAAATGTCCACCATGACACCAGCACCACGGCAGCTCCAGAGAGTTGAAGTGTCACAATGTTTAACTGAGGTGACATTGCAGTGGGGCAGATAACTGTAATAATCATTCAGTTCTGGATACAAGCACCAAAGTTGGCACACATGCTCCTTGGGGATTGCTATTTTGATAAAAACCATTAGCCATGCAAAAATTCAAGATGGCAGTCATTTTTCAAGATGGCCGCAACTGAATATACAGTCATACAGTCTTCCATTTTGAAATAAAATCCCATAGACTTGTCTGATTTGAATTATATTGGTATCAAATCACACATTTTTAACTCTGTAGATTCCAGATTTGGACCCATGGACTTACTCATTGGCCTCCTTGTACAATATATCAGTCTAGGACTTCTAATATTATGCTAAATTAGAAGTTCATGTTTCGTCTGACTCGGCCAGAATTCATGGTATGTATCTTACGGATCACTCTTTGTCTAGTCTCTACCCTTTAAACTGTTCAGCTTGGGTAACCCTGCCAGGAGTACAACACTCCTGCCGACATAGCTCTAGGGGTCATGGAGGCACGAAAGCTGCCCCACCACGATAAGGTGGTGATCCTGTCGAGGCAGATTATTTTTTGTCTTTCCTTTTTATTGTTCATTTTATTTTTTTAATATATTTTTTACATGTAGGCAGTAGGCCTATGCTTATTTTTCACTTATTGTCTCATTGCCTGGCTGAGTAGGCCTGTACTGCAATACTTCTAAACCTCTCATCTGCAGCTGCACAGTGCTGTCAGGTCAGACCAAAGCTGTAGCATTTGCATCGACTGCAGCATTCTGACTAGCATCCACACTTGGTCAGCTACTGGCAACGTTCTGCAATGGCTGGGAGCTCTGTCCAAATTATCTGCCAGAGATATCTGTTCTTGGTCCAGCCCAAGTTGGCAGGAGTCTGTGTTTTTGGCCGACGTACTGTTGACTGACTCCAGATGCAGCCCGCCTGGTAGGCAGCACGTGAAGCGTGAAGCGCTGATCGGAGAAATACTTTGTATGGCCTCTGCTTTTGAGCAAACATGTCCAACCTTGCATCATTGACACCTTCAGCTGTACTGTATCTGTCGTACAAGATGACCACAAACTTCTCCAAGGTCTTCAGATCTTCATAATCCACTATCTGTGGGTACTGGCTGAGTTTACTGAAGACACCGGAAGTCTCATCACGAACATCACAGGTTTGCCAAGCAGACTTTTTCCCTTTGCCACGAAATGCTGACACTTCATTGCAGCCAGTGAAGGCATGGAAGAAAGGCATTTTTTTCTGCATAACTTCCTGAGCAAAAGCCATCTTGAATATGGCAGCCATGGAAGAAAGGCATTTTTTTCTGCATAACTTCCTGAGCAAAAGCCATCTTGAATATGGCAGCCATCTTGAATATTTTCATGACTGTAAGGTTTTATCAAAAGACCAATCGCAAAGGAGTATGTGTGCAAATGTTGGTGCTTTTATCCAGAAGTGAACTATCATTACAGTTTTTACAGTAGGTTCATGGCGGCCATCTTGAATTTTTACATGGGTAGCAGGTTTTATCAAAAGAGCAATCCCAAAGAAGTATGTTTGCCAATTTTGGTGCTTGTATCCAGAAGTGAGTGATTGTTACAGTTTTTACAGTATTTTCATAGCAGCCATCTTGAAAAAGGGATTTCTTATGTGGCTAATAGTTGATATCAAAAGAGCAATCCCAAAGGATCATGTGTGCCAGTTTTGGTGCTTGTTTCCAGAACTGAACGATTATCTTCTAATCTGCAGTTATCTGCCTAATCTAATCTAATCTAATCTTACTATTGATAATATTGGGCCATTTAAGTTTTGATCATTTCAAGTCTTAAAAAATACACAGCCAATGACTGCAAAGGATTTTAAAGTGTTGTCACTTTGGTATTAGATGTGTCGTAATGGTTCGATGGATCTGAGGGTGCTGGGACCAGTAAAGCACTGGCTCATATCCAGACTGCTGGATAGTGTTTAAAAGATAGTCATGTTAATCCAAACACCCTTCTAGTCATGATGGATGAAACAAACCTATACATCTGTATTCCTCATGAGGTTGGCTTGGCAGCTACTGTCAAGGCATGACAAGGTCATGCTAGTTCAGAGATTCCACCTAACCCCTTTTTTTGTGATGTCGTTTCCACTGGCTCACTTCGGCTGGGGTCGGGTAGGTACAGCTCAGTACGGGTGCGTTTCCACTAGCACTGGGTTCCACGTCAGTGTGGGTGGACCCTCCGGCCGAGAGTTCTCCGGCATAATTTGTGTGTGACACAACAACAACAATGACAACATGGAGGCGGCATTATGCCTGTTGCTTGATCAGTGGTTTTTGCTTCAACTAAAAGTGAGGGACAACAGACTGACAAGGCTTCAAGCGGTGAAACAGAACACCCAAGAAAAGTATAAAAGACTTCACCAAGCGATCAACCAGTATTCTGCCAAGGCCGCCACATACATATATATATATATATATATATATATATATATATATATATATATATATATATATATATATATATATATATATATGTATATATATATATATATATATATATGTATATATATATATATTTATATTTATATTTATATATTTATATATACTGTATGTATATATACTGTATGTATATGTATATATGTGTATATATGTATATGTATATGTATATATGTGTATATATATATATATATATATATATATATATATATATATATATATATAGCTAGCCCTTAGATATGCTGACATATATATATCAGCATATCTAAGGGCTAGCCTAAGCCAGACCTAACTATAAGCTTTTATCACAAATGTTTTAAGTCTGCTTGGAGATGGTTCCACAGGAGGGGAGCCTGATAGCTGAAGGCTCTGGCTCCATTCTACTGTTAAAACTCTAGGAACCAGCAGTAACCCTGCATCCTGGGAGTGAAGGGTTCTAGCTGGGTAGTAAGGGACTATGAGCTCTGTAAGATATGAAGGTGCCTGATTGTTGAGGACTTTGTATTTTAGAGAAGAATTTTGAATTCTCTTCTGAATTTGACAGGGAGCCATGCAGAGAAGCAGTCCAGGAGAAACATGGTCTCTTCTACCAGTTCTAGTCAACATGCAGGCCGCAGGGTTTTGGACCAGCTGGAGAGTTTTTAGGGACTTATTAGTCCAGCCTGAGGGAATTGCAGTAATCCAGCCTGGAAGTGACAAAAGCATGGACTAATTCTTCTGCATCTTCTTGAGACAGGATGTGTCTGATCTTAGCGATGTTACATAAATGAAAGAAAGCAGTCCTAGAAATTTGCCTGATGTGGGAGTTAAAGGACAGAACCTGATCAAAGAGAACTCTTAGGTTCCTTTCGGTAGTGCTGGGGGCCAAGGTAATGCCTTCCAGGGTACCTATCTTATTAGGTAAGGTGTTCCTAAGGTGTTTTGGGCCCAGGACAATAACTTCAGTTTTGTCACAGTTTAATAAATGAAAATAGTGGGTCATCCATGTTTTTTTTTTCTTTAGACAGGCCTCGTCAGCTGACCATAAAGCAGTGATTTGCTCACCAGGCTCTGTCCTGCAGATGCTGGTGATGCTATTTCCAAACAGCATTATTCCTAAACATAATCACACAAATGTGAAATGATAGAACACAGTACGACTAACAATGAGACCTGTTGATGGAACGTCCTTTCCTTTCTTGACCTTGTCAACATGCTCTCCTCTGCAGGCAGCAGTCTCTCTTCCATGTCTTGTCTGCATACTCAGTCTACAACACAGTAAGTGACTTTTTCCCTCCATCAAATGGACCACTCACATTTCAGTCAAACTCAGTTTAACCGATACAAGTCAGTATTTCGGTCTGATTTTATTTCTTTTTCTGAGCTGAGCAAAGACTTTAATTATTCTTTTCTTTTAATGGCTCTTGTGTGCTGCCAGAGAACAGTGTATTTTTTGTTGTTGTTTGTAGCCAAACCTGCTGATCCAGTGCTCTCCTGTATCTGATGCTGCTCCGCTTCCAAAACCATTTAACTTTTGTGCATTAATATTAAAATTAGTAACACCATCCCTAACGTTGAGTATATTTTACCCAACATAATATACCTGATAAAATATAGTTTTCATCAAAATATATTGAAGTGCTCTTCTTTAATTTCCCAATAAGCAATGTCAGTTAAATTAAAAAAGGTACCATAGGGACCCTATACAATGACATGGCAAGAATCGTGTGGGTGAAAATTGCCTGACGTTAATGTTCTAGGGTTAATTGCGACTTTCTAAATTCACAGTCTGTGGAAAGACATATTTTGAATCTCTTCATGTAGGTTGGACAACATATACATAGAATAAAATATAGAACATAATTGCATGTATTTCACACATTAAAAACATTTAAAATGTAAAACTATTTAAAATGTGTTTGGTTATCATCTGTAAAATCTAAAGAAGTATGGAATCAACAATCCTGTCTGTCATGGTCTGCAGTTTCTCACCACCAATTTTTTGTTGTCACATCTCCACTGAACACATCTCCACTCACTCCCTCAGCCAACCTCCTCAGCTAATCAGCCTCAAACACTTGCACCTGTCCCCACATTATTAAGGTCTCCCTCTCCCTCAGCTCTCTGCCAGATTATTATGCTCCCATGGAAGACTCCAGCATTATCCTTTGGACTGACTTCCCATTTTCAATCCTGCTTGTTTCTGCCACGCTTCTGTCTGCCCCTACGTCTCTGGATCTCGCAGTACCGACCTTGCCCTGCACCTTGGTCACGTTTCTGCCTGCCCCACGTCTCTGAACCTCACGGTACCGACCTATGCCTGCACCTCGACCATGTCCAAGTCATTACCAATCAAAGAACTGCCAGTGTCATTGCATTTGGGTCCATACAAACCACGTTTCAGTACAATCTGGCCAAAACATGGACCCAGCACACACTTCCCTTGTCAAAAATCATTTCAAACAGATTGAAAGATTCTCTCGCAAAATGAGGCTTTCATGGCATCTGCCTCAGCTGAGCCCAAACAGGCCCCAACCCCGCAGGAACAGGCTTTTTCCTCATCACCCAGTCAACACTTGTTAGCTAGGCCTCTTCCCCTGCTCCCCCAACAAGCTCCATTCTGCCACCAGGAGTAGTCTCTGAATCAGGTATTGGAGCTCCCGAATGTTACTCTGGTGAGCCTGAAGGTTGTAACCCTTTCCTGACAAATTGCACCATCTTTTTTGCACTGGAACCCCTCACTTCTGCTTCTGAGGGAGCTAAGGTGGCCTTTACCATAACCAATTTACAGGGAGAGCTAGGCTACAGGGCACAACTGAGTTGGATAGACAGACTCCTGCTTGTGCGTCTTTTGAGTCGTTTGCTGCTGAGCTACACAAGGACTTTGGGCAGGGTGTCCATTCAGCAGATGCTGGGGGCCTTCTTAGTCTTTGACAGAAAGGTCAGTCCTTGTGTGATTTCTCAATAGACTTCCTCACTATGGCACATGGGAGTGGCTGGAATGAGAGTGCTCTTCGTCATGCTTCATGACCTGGCGGATTACATCAAGGACGAACTTGTGTCTCACCCCCTACCTCATTGTCTTGATGATGTCATTGCTCTTGCTATTAACATAGACCTCCGTATCCAGGCTTGCAAAAGAGAGAAGTGAGAAACACCCCCAGCTCATGTATCTGCTCATGCATAACAAGATACTTTCCCCGATTTGGCTGGGTCTACGGCCATTCCTGAGCCCTCAACCTACAGTTATGAACCCATGCAGCTTGGCCACATCAGTCTGTTCCCTGAGGAATGAGAGCGACGCTTCAAGGCCAATTTATGCCTGTACTGTGGCAGATCGGGGCACTACATCGCTCGCTACTGAGTAAAACGGAGGGCTCATCAGTAGTAGAGGAGTTACTGGTGAGTCCATACCCTTTTAAATCCTCTTACACAGGCTACGCCGCTCCACTCTCCACCTCCCTGAGGCCAACCTGATGTCTCCGGGGTCCCACGCCATTATCATGACCTTAGTGAGGTTTTCAGCAAGACCAAAGCCTTGTCTCTACCCCTCATCGCCCCCTTGATTGTGCCATTGACCTTCTGCCAGGCACCTCCCCTCCCGTTCTGGCACTGAAAGGGAGGCCAGGGGACAAACATCACTGACTCCTTGGCAGCTGGTATCATCCGACCATCCTCATCCCCTCCAGGTGCTGGATTCTTCTTCATGGAAAAGAGAGATAAAACCCTTAGACCCAGCACTGATTACAGGGGCCTCAACGACGTAACTGTTAAGAACCAGTACCCATTGCCACTTATGTCCACAGCTTTTGAAATACTCCAGGGGACCAGGGTCTTCACTAATCTGGATCTTCTCAATGCATACCACTTGGTCCACATCAGGGAAGAGGACGAGTGGAAGACAGCCTTCAGTGGCCACTACGAGTATCTGGTTATGCATTTTGGTCTAACTAACGCCCCTGCTGTCTTCCAGGCATTAGTCAATGATATACTTCGAGACATGTTAGACCATTCTGTTTTTGTTTCCCTGGATGATATCTTGATTTTTTTCTAAGACTTTGAAGGATCATGAGCTTCATGTTAGGGTGGTCTTCCAATGGCTTCTTGATAACTCCCTTTGTGTCAAAGCCGAGAAGTGTGAGTTTCCTGCATCCTCAGTGTCCTTCCTCAGTTACATTGTAGCTTAGGGTAGCCTTCAAATGGATCCAGATAAGGTTTCAGCGGTTACGGCTTGGCCTGCTCCTGAAAACTGGAAACAACCACAACGCTTCCTGGGCTTTGCTAACTTTTATCGCCGCTTCACTTGTGGCTACAGCACCCTGGCTTCACCTCTCACTTCCCTGCCTTCCTCCAAGGTCCCATTCTCCTGGACTCCTGCAGCAAAGAAGGCTTGTGAGACACTTAAGGCACGCTTCACCACTGCTCACATTCTGCATGTCCTTGACCCTGAAAGACAGTTTGTGGTGGAAGTGGATGCCTCTGATGTGGGGATGGGGGGACAGTTTTCTCAATGTTCAGCCTCAGACCAGATGCTCAACCCATGTGCCTTCTTTTCTCACCACCTGACCCCTGCTGAACAAAACTAAAACACTGGAAACCAAGAATTGCTAGCAGTCAAACTAGCCTTGGAGGAATGGTGGCACTGGCTGGAGGGAACTGAGGTTCTGTTTTTTTGTCTGGATGGATCATAAAAACCTGGAATACATTCCCCTCTGCCAAAGAAACTGCAAACCTTATCCTTCATCATGTTGTTCACCTGCACGACATCCCTGTTGACCTTGTTTCTGATCGAGGCCCCCAATTTTCATCCATTTTTTTGGTGAGAGTTGTGCAGCTTGTTAGGGGCCTATGTTAGTCTGTCATCTGGTTCCCACCCCAGTCTAATGGCCAAATTGAAAGAAAGAACCAAGAAATGGAAACCACTCTCCACTGTCTGGTGTCCTCCAATCCCTCCTCCTCGTCCCCGCAACTTGTTTGGGTAGAATATGCTCACAACACCCCCGTCAGTTGTGCCAACAGCCTCTCTCCCCAATGTGCATATAGGTATCAACCTCCTCTGTTCCCGGCCCTTGAAAAAGAGGCTTCTTGCCCTTCTGTGGAAGCATTCATTAAGCACTGTCAAAACACCTGGACTCAAACCTGCAATTCCCTGCAACGCTCCACTGATCGCTACACCACATCTGCCAACCGTCACTGCTCACAAGCCCCGGCTTAGCAGGTTGGACAAAGAGTTTGGCTTTCCACCAAGGACCTGCTTCTCCCTGTTGAGTCCAATAAGCTGGCACCCAGGTACATTGGTCCATTCCCCATTCAAAGAATAATAAACCCAGACTTAAGACTCAAGCTCCCTCACTGTATGCATTTTCTTCCAACCTTCCATGTCTCTAAAATCAAACCTGCTCCAGAAAGCCCCTTGGTACCCCCAACACCTCCTTCCCCTCCTCCTCGCATGGTTGAAGGCAGGCCTATTTATGCCGTCTGTTGCCTTCTTCATTCTCACCGCCAAGGGCAAGTCATGAAATGCCTAGTTGACTGGAAAGGTTATGGGCCAGAAGAAAGGTCTCGGGTTCCTGCTACTTTTATTGTTGACCCTCGACTTATTGCTGACTTTTACCGAAGGAATCCTGATCAGCCCTCTCTCTCATCCACCACTGCTGATTGTCAATGTTGTCCGTAACCATTACTATCATCATAATCACCACCATCATCATCATCAGAGGAGCTGCTAGCCATGTTAAATTATTCTTCATAGCAGAAATGTTTCTCCAAAGTGACTCACAGAAGCTCATTTTGTCAGAAGCAGTTGGTTTGTTTTTGTTTTTCGAGGAAATACAAAGAAGTCACCTTAATGTTCGAGGACTGTTCTTGTCGTCTTCAGAAGAAACAGGGAGCATTCTCGCCAGCTATTGGGATTCAAAATCCCAGATAAAGTTTAAAATATGTAGACATTACATGCAAATGTCTGTATACAGGAAATGTTATTTGGAATGAGTCCCACAAGATCATATTGTTCATCACCAGATGACACTGTTTACACAGACAGTCTCTGATTCCCTTAATACATATGAAAATCTGTGTTACAGCAGTGACAGTTACTTATGTAACTCCTGTTAACCTGGTGCTGATGCTGTTGTCTAGATTTCTCCTGAACTGACGGTGCGAATGCTGTTGCCCTTCCCAACATCATAGTCTAGACATTCTCCCAACAGTTTTTGAGTGATTGAAAACTTTTTCCTTCTTCTGATATTCTGGAAATTCAGTAAAATATATTCTAGACTTGATCAGAAATGTACCTGCTGTTTTTGAACAAAACATGAATAAAGCAACCCCAGTGGAAACCCCCTGATGTGTCTCATTATGTCCCGTGGCCTGCAGGAGGTGAGCTACTGTCAGGGCATGAGTCAGATCGCTGCTCTGCTGCTCATGTACATGAACGAGGAAGATGCCTTCTGGGCCTTGACACAGCTGCTGACCAATCAGAAACACTCCATGCATGGTGAGATGAAGTCTTGCAACATGATGCAAATAAGAAAAGGAAATAAAGTCATGTTTGGATGTTTCTCTTAAGCTCTGCAGGGCAAAGAGTGTCATTTGAACTCCTATTTATTGGGATTAAAAAGTCTCTGCTCTCTCACCCTCCAATATTTAAAGGGTTTTTTGTTCCTGGCTTCCCCAAACTTCAGCGATTCCA
>NC_141321.1:4077550-4157550 GCF_037954235.1 Aulostomus chinensis
CTCGAATGCTAACACCGCAAGCTCCATTTTGAACTGGCGAATTCCGTTTTTATCTCCGTTCAAATTTGATAATGTAGTCCCCCATGGAAACGCTGTTGTCTCTCATTATCCGTTCAAACTCTGTGTATGCCTCGTATTGGCAGTTCTTTTCCTCTTTCAAAAACACAGAGTCCAGTTTTATTAGAAGTGTGGTCATTCCATCATCTTTGTTCAAATCCCCTGCGGCTATCTCCAGCGCTCTGTCCCTCACTTTTACTGGTAGCCACAAGGCAACCGCCGGTATTTTATTTTATGAATGCTTTTTTTTAATGTCACACAGTGGCATTAGTGTCTTATCCTAACATCTTTAAGCTCTATGAATGTTCTCTAGTCAGGTTTGTGCTTACTGTTGTTTTGTGCTGACATTAATTATTTACAGATGTCTATGTAGTCCCCTCCTCCAGGCACACCCGTAATGTACAGGGACACAAGCCACATCCACCTAGTTCCCCTGTCTTGTTTGTAGTCTTCACTGATCTACGCAGGCCTTCCCTTAAGCTTTTCTTACATTGTTCAGAAATTTTCACAAAAAAAGAGATTTTAGTTTTAAAACGATTAGAAGAGGGTTCAGAGCACAGGATGCTGCCCCTCACCAGGCTTCTAGGACAGCCAAACAGAAGGATGTAAGCTGTCAGGGACAGGGACAGGTAGAGGCAGGAGCATGATGAAAATGGAGAGCTGGATGTGAGTGTAATCTGTGTCCACTTGTTTGTTCTCAGGGAAACCTGAGGAGTTGCCTCGTAAGCCTTTGGGCCAGGAAATGCCCGTGCTGCTGAGTCCAGTCCAGCCCTCTAGAGGAAAGCCATCCTCAGCCAGAGCAGGACTGAGCCTCCACATCATCTCCCACCAGCCGGACTCCATTTCCCCAGACCAGAGCCCCTCCAAAGACCCCATGGAGCTCCATCCCGTGGATGATGAGGAGGACCCATTGCCTTCCCCTGACCCCATCATCATCCACAGCCAGGCCCCGCTCACCTCAGATGACTTCCCACTGACTGGGCCACCGCCTTACCAACCACCAGGAAGCCAAGCTGCATTCACAACTGATGAGCTCTCGCCAACAGCTGAGCGGAGGGGTGAGAGGCAAGCTGACCCAGCCGGACTCACAGATGAGCCCTCCACAGAGGAGCTCAGTGTGGCCTCTCATGTGACCAACAGTACAAATGGGTCCTCCAGCAAGATGCCACGGACCCTGTCAGCACCTGTAGCACCGATAGCCTTGCCAGCTGTGGTCCTGGTTCAGTCCGAGAGTCTGACTGCAGCAGAGAGAGCAGAGGACACCTGCCTGGCCTCTGCTCTGTCCACCAGCAGGAACCGGAAACAGGACTGAAGTGCAGCCTTGGACTAAAAACAAGCCCTGAATGTTACATCAGAGGAAAAAATGTAGACATGAACTAATTGGCTATGTTCTTTCTACACGTGTGGGACTTGTGTCAAATTATGTCTGACTGTTCTTGGTACATGAGAGGTTCTGAAAAGCTTGGGATTAGACAGTTAACGATGTGAGGAGGTTGATATTATTGAGTTAGTTTACATCAGGTACATCACGTATTGGTTTCAGAAACCTGGATGTGCTAGTTTGAGTCCACCAATAGATACCAGAATACTGCAGCATGGAAACAGCTGCTTCTGTAGTGTCCTAGTGGGGGAGGGAGGGCCTGGATCCTGCCAGAATCATGAGACAGATGAACACTCAGGTTTCTCATGCCAACATCGGGGCCTGACTAAGATCATGAGCAGGACACTAATGTGCATATAGAAAATCTGATCCTTGTTTTGTTCTGATGCGACTGCAGTTTGATCTAATTGTCACATTGTCAGTGTCAGGCTATAACTGCTTTAAATGTATGCCATTTTAAAGAAAAGGAATTTACATTATTTAATCCTGCATTAACTTTTAAAGCATCAAATAGTCCCTTATCCAAATTATATAAGTATGCCAAGTTATGTAAATCCAAGGCTGATGGTCCTTCAGTTCAACCAGCAAGGTTCATGTCTATCAAGTGTGCCACCATCTTGTCCAACTACAACAGAAATGTCTGTTAGTTTATTAACTATTTAAAGCTTCCAACATTGATTTCAGACATTCCTAGCACAAAGTAGACAGTGCAATGAGATATTACATTTTTAATGCAGAAAAATTATACACATTTTTATGTGCAGGCTTCATGTGTCTCAGGAAATTAGTTGTGTGTTGCAAAAAGCTAAACGTAAAAGCCACATTGAGCCCGCCGTCACATGCATCGGGCTGTGTGGTGGCTCTTCACACGAGGTTGTGAACTTTTACGATATTCGGATTCTGCATCAAAGAGCCTACTGATGTGTCAACTATGTGGTGCAACCAGTTTCCATAGGGTGGCGAAAGAAAGAAGACACAACACACACATAATTACGTGGCATATTTAGTGAATATAACCTCATAGTGAGTGCATGTTGCCAGTAGGTGGCGCTATAGGTGCAACGTAAAATTGGCCTGTAGTAATTTCACACATTTGGTTACTACCAAATGTGTGAAATTAGTACAAGTCACTATGGCGTTGCAGATGATCAACAGCAGTGTCTGTTACATGGTGAATATTACAATTCACCACATTCGACAAAAACTCTCTGTATTCATATCTAAGGCATCATCAAGAACACATCAATGAGGAACTCTGGATTGAATCAGCCTGCATTAATAAAGTGTAAAATGTTACTTTCCCTTACCAGTAGGTGGCACTATGGCTTGGAGCCATGCCTGCAGATGTGCTAATAATGGGAAAGATCATTTTTCACTGCCTGGTAATGTCTAGACTCATAGTTTGGTACCTGCATGACTGAACTGACCCTGTTGGGAGAAAAAAACAAACAAAACAGGGACTGATGCACCCTCTGCAAATGAAGCAGGTGTGAAAATAACATTATCCCTTCAATAAGACATTGAAATTATTTTACTCAGGTCACGGCAAGTACTTTTTCCCAGAAATGAGGTATTTCTGATCCTGAGACACTTGATAGATGTGGACCTGTTAACTGGTCATGAGTTCTGTTCAGCCTGGGACACTTACAGGGAAGTGATACTTCAACCAAAGACAGTAATTTCCTTTCAAGTTCTCACTGTTTTGGTGTCTGTCATGAAATATACATGGCAATATGTTACCTCTGGAGGGTTTAGACACCTGATTGAAGGAGGCTGACACCTGAGGGAGTGAGTGACTGAGTGAGGGAGTCAGACACCTGAGTGAGTGAGTGAGGGAGTCAGACACCTGAGGGAGGGAGGGAGTGAGTGAGGGAGTCAGACACCTGAGGGAGTGAGTGAGGGAGTCAGACACCTGAGGGAGGGAGGGAGTGAGTGAGGGAGTCAGACACCTGAGGGAGGGAGGGAGGGAGTCAGACACCTGAGTGAGTGAGTGAGGGAGTCAGACACCTGAGGGAGTCAGACACCTGAGTGAGTGAGTGAGGGAGTCAGACACCTGAGTGAGTGAGTGAGTGAGTGAGTGAGTGAGTGAGTGAGGGAGTCAGACACCTGAGGGAGTGAGTGAGTGAGTGAGTGAGGGAGTCAAACACCTGAGGGAGGGAGTGAGTGAGTGAGTGAGGGGTCAAACACCTGAGGGAGGGAGTGAGTGAGTGAGTGAGGGAGTCAGACACCTGAGTGAGTGAGTGAGGGAGTCAGACATCTTATCATAAAAGGCAAATTACCCTTTTGATTGAAGTGTGTCTGGAGGAAGAGAAAATGGTCCCTGGTGATGTCATCAGGGTCTTCTCAATTTGGGCACGGACACAAGAGATAATTAGTAGGAAACCTGTGCCACATCTTTTGGAGCTTTTATAAATGTTCAAAATGAAGGCTCATTTTTTTTATGATGCAGCGTTTTTGGATGTTTTTTGTTGTTTGGTCTAGGTTTCTTGCCCTCAAATTCCTCCAACTGGAACACCGAAGGTTGTCGCTCAGGCAGATATTCACCAGTTACAGGAGAACTCCCAAATATCTAGATGTTCAGGCTTTAGTTTTAAAGTAACTTACTTACTTTTTGTTGGCAAAACTGAAATGTTGATCATTTAGTTACTTTAAACCTAGGAAAATAATCCCATCCCAAAAGAACCTCAGATCACCTTTCACCTCTATCAGTTGGAAATGAATTCAATAATTCACATCATTGTCCTCTGATTTGTGAGACATCACTGGCACATGGTTTCGCTGAATTCTTTTAGTACTGAGAGAAATATGAGGCGTCACCCTTTACACCTAAATAAACATTTTTGTAATTTTGTAATGTTTGGTCAGAGAACGAAATCTTTGTTCAGTCTGCCTTTGTAAGACATTTGCTAGCAGAGTTACACTTTTATTTTTTGTACCAATGTCTAGATGCCTTATTTGGACTGACTTCAGTTCTTCTGTGGACGTTGGTGACATTGAATCCAGCACAGCAGCAGAGGAAGTAATCGGAGTCTACACACAAAAAACAAAAACAAAAAAAATGGACGTTTAGGACTTGGACTGAACATGAAACCTCTGACGTGGTGAGCTGGCTCACTCTTATGATTGTACACATTGTTAGTGGTTTTTTAGCTGAGTTATTTATTGTTTTACCCTCTTAGAAAAGCATCCAGGACATTAAGAACTGGAATATTTGCTGCATTTCCTTTGAGCTCCTCAAATGGTGAAGAGAGTGTTTTTGAAATCTTACCAAATGAAATGATTTGGCTGTAGATGTATCAGCTTCTGTTCATCGTGATTAGAAATGTACAGTAGTGCAGAAACAGTAGGATCAGTTTTCCCATTTGAGGGTAGACAGAAACGCTTCAGCGCTTCGATGTAGTGAAGGGCTGACACCAAGTGGCAGGTTTAGGATACGCATGATTCTAGCTCTAGCTCAGAAATAATGTAGAAAGGTTTTTTTCAATCTTGCTCCACCTGACAAAGTATTTAAAAACTAAATTGTAAAATGTAAAGCCATTACCTTCTAATGAGAATGTCTGATTTGTATCATTTTGAGGTTTTTCAGGAACTTTGTGTGTCAGTTACCGCCTTGTACCACCGTGTTGCTGAACTTCACGGGAGTGTGGAGGGAAAACTGTCTCTATACACAGCACCTTTTCTTTGAAGCTTGAAGAAGTCCAGGAAAGCCTGCAGCTAAAATAATACATGATGTCTTGATCTAGTTTTTTCCTTTCTTTTTGTTGTTGTCAATGAAAGGGAGATGAGATTGTGCTTATTTTTGTCCACAAGTGAAGAACATGCAGCTGATAAACTTTCAATAAACTTTGTTTAAAAAAAATAAAATATGTACACAAATAAATGAAATGTGTGGACAAATTGAATATGGGGTGAAATGAATATGAAGCCAGCAAGTTAGCACCAGCCAGTTAAATAATTCTGAATTCTTACCCGTCTCTAGAGGACGTGCAGTGACCTCATTTGCGAAGGGACAATGGCGCTTGGGAAAATTCAAGACCACCAGAATTCAAGATCTGCACGAACTGATGAGATGTGTCGTGAACGTGTTGACGTGCAGTGATTTGAGTAGTAAGAGAGAGAGAATCACATGACCTGACTCACTGCTTCCTCACAACCTCATTACTAATGCTTCACTATTTAGGTTTGGGGAAATCGTGCTCTAAAACTTCTCATTCCTCCACATAACTATTTGATTTTTACCCATTTATTGTTGTGTGCTTACACAATGAGATCACTACGTCCTTCTGTGTATGTAGGGTTGTGTCGCCATTATGATATTTTTTTTTAATTTCTGCTTAAAGCGTTTAAAACAGACATGTTCATTTCTACTGGTACACTCACTGGCATCTTAAAAATTCACACAATCATTAAATCAGAAAGAGTTTACTCTTCCATCCAAATTTAAATACACTGCATGTATCAAATAATTCACACTTCAAGCCATATATTTCAATCATATACCACTTTTCAACGTAATGTCATCATATCTATTATTCATCTACCTGATTTAGGGACTCTCTGCATGCTAAATTTGTGTTTTCGGGGGGGATCAGCTTCAGAGGAGACGCCGCGAAGACAGTTTCACTCCTTTAATATCCTCGGCTCACACATCTCTCAGGACCTCATGTGGACTCAACACTAGTCTGGTGAAGAAGACACAGTCCTCCGATGCTAACTGGAGTAGCTCAGCTAGACTGCTTGATGCCCAACTGTGCAGGGCTCAGCTGCACTTCTGACACCCTGAAGTTGGGTTCTAATGGTTTGGTCCAGCACGAGGGGCAGAATCACTCTATGAGGATCATGAAAGTTCTGACTGTAGGACAATCTCTCAGGTAGTAAAAAATGACTAACTTGAAGATGGGACTGAAGATAGTAAGGTTACAATCACTGCAAAGCTCTTCATAGTTGACCCCATGCATGTGCTGCGTCAGAAGGCCAGGAACAGAACAAGCAGAACCAGCAGAACCTGGCCGTGAAAATGGATGTCCGTTCTAGAGGAGAACGGGAAAGTTGAAGAAGTCCCCATGTCAGCCTATTCTTCACCATAGCTGGACAACCGAGCAGGTGAAGAGCTCCAACTCACTCAGAGAGTTTGAAGACAAATCACAGTCACACAGAACTTTTCTCTTACAAGACCGAATTCAGGGACTTTCAGTAAAGTCCAGACAAGTTCTGAAAACAATGATCCAAAAACGCCACCACCACCACATGTCAAACACCATTCAATGGCATTTGGAGTTGTTTACTTAACAAACTATCGTTACTTTAGTCTGTAACAGTTCGGACGAGAACTCCACTGCCTCTACAACAGCCGGGAAAGATATTAGGCTGTTAGGATGTGATGTAGCCAGCAGGTGGCGCTATGAAGTGGCGGTGCACTCAGCAGATCTGATTGGCCGCATGAGCACCAACACTCTCCATCAGCTTCATGACGAGACACTCCGCTGTGCTCCTGGCAGCTCGAACAGGAACAGAACCTGCACTCCTAACACCCCCTCTATCATGTCAAGTGCGCTGGTGAAAACGCTGGAGGACCTGAGCTTAGATTCGGGCCATGAGACCAAGGACTCCTGCACGTCCCTCAGCCTGTCCTCCTCTGGCGGGTCTCAACCTCGCTCGAGCACTCCTCCTCGGGGTCCCTGGTGGCAACATGCGGGGTCTCTGCACAGCAGGAACGGGAGCTGGGACACGGTGAGCACGCTGCCGGAGGACGCGACTGACGTTGAAGGCAAGTGTCCTTGCCTGCTGGAGTTGGAGGATTATCCCTGGACTGAGCAGGAGCTGCAGGAAGTTGTGCGTAAAGTGACCGGCACGGACGCATCCTTCACCGTGGACGCGGTGCACCGGCTATCCATCCTGTTGCGCAGGGCTTTGGTCCGTGTCTCCGGTGAAGCTCAGCGGCTAAGTGAGCTCCACAAGCGGTGCACACGCCATGAGGTCCAGAGCGCGATGCGACTAGTTCTGAGCTGGGCTTTGGCGGAAAGTTGCATCTCCTCCGCAGTGCGCGCCGTGTCCCTGTACTGCATGAGCTCCGGGGATACGGCACATCAGCGAGGAATGTCGGCACGTTGCGGACTGTCGCTTTCCGTGGGTCGGTTCTCCAGGTGGATGGTGGAGACACGCGTGTCGGTTCGCGTGCACGACTTCGCCGCCATCTATTTGACGGCTTGCGTGGAGAGTTTAGCGGAGGAGGTGGCAGGACGGGTTCTGAAGTGGGCGAGGCTGACCGCCGAAGAGGAGCGGGAGCCGGACGGCGGCGGCACCTGCTTCGCGGTGACCGCGGAGCTGCTGGAGGGAGCGGTCAACGCCGATGCAGAGCTGTGGGGGCTGCTGCAGGTGTACGAGCATCTGATATGTGGCAGAAATAAGTACGGTAAGTTGAGACGTGTCATTCTGCAGTTTACCTTTGCCATGGAATGTGACCCAGGTGTACCTGATTGCATTCATCCAGGAGAAGAAAGATCGTCTTTCTGATTCGAAGTTTTGTTATGTACGTCGGTCAGGTTTCAAACTCCTGTGTGATTTGCTAACGTCGCTGTCGATCATTTTAAATGAAAAATCTTTGGATTTTGGTCAGACAATGTAATTTCATTTGATTAAAGCCTACAATTTTGAATTCATGGAAACACATTTAGTTATTCATCAGAATTTATGATGGCGCGATGTGAGCACCATGCACTCGGCCTGTGCTCGGCTTCGTTTTGGTCTTTAAGGGGGAAGTAATCCGAGTATAAAGCACAGTACAAATAGGCCGCGATCAGACTCCTAATTATTCATAGGTGTGTTCCAGACGTGACATCACTCAACCAATCAGTGAGCCTTGTGTCGTTCCCTGAAAGCCCAGGCTGCACCAGGACTTGAGGTGTTGCTACGTCAGTGGTGCTCACATTGTAACCCTGGAGGAGAGAGCAGTTCTCAGCAACAGAGCTCCTCATGCACCAGGAGAAAAACACATGCGCCTGTCTTATATTTATATAGGGGAGCAGCAGGAATCCACAGAAGCCACCAGAGGTAGAGCAGGTCTGGGAGGAGGTGGAGCAGGACTGGGAGGGGCTGAGGCAGGACTGGGAGGAGGTGGAGCAGGACTGGGAGGGGCTGAGGCAGGACTGGGAGGAGGTGGAGCAGGACTGGCAGAAGGTAGAGCAGGACTGGGAGGGGCTGAGGCAGGACTGGGAGGAGGTGGAGCAGGTCTGGGAGGAGGTGGAGCAGGACTGGGAGGGGCTGAGGCAGGACTGGGAGGAGGTGGAGCAGGACTGGGAGGGGCTGAGGCAGGACTGGGAGGAGGTGGAGCAGGACTGGCAGAAGGTAGAGCAGGACTGGGAGGGGCTGAGGCAGGACTGGGAGGAGGTGGAGCAGGACTGGGAGGGGCTGAGGCAGGACTGGGAGGAGGTGAAGCAGGACTGGGAGGAGGTGGAGCAGGACTGGGAGGAGGTGGAGCAGGACTGGGAGGAGGTGAAGCAGGACTGAGAGGAGGTGGAGCAGGACTGGGAGGAGGTGGTGGCCAGTGCTTCCATGTTGTCTAGCATCAATAGAACTGTATTGCAATGCAGCATATCTGCACTGCGTAGCTCCTCCTCTCATCTGGTGAGTCTGTCGAGCCCTCGATATCTTTGTGTATCCAGAGTTCATGAATCAAAGGAACAGTGGTGCTCAACTCAATGACCGGGCGATGCTATATACTGGGTGCTGGCCGAGGAAGGAAAGACTAGAAAAAGACGACAGCACTCACAAATGCATGCCAATCTGTGGTTAATGAAAGTACATGGCAGTGGACGCATTAGCACTGTGGCCCCCCAGCAAGAAGGTTGTGGGTGGAGCCCCGGCTGCAGCACGGGGTCTTTCTGGGTGAGTCTCCATGTTCTCCCTGTTCCTGCTGGGTTCTCTCTGGTACTCCAGCTTCCTCCACAGTCCAAAGACATCAAGAGGGACCAGGTTAATCCAGACTCTAAATTGACCGTAGGCGTGGCTGGGAGAGCCAATGGTTGTCTGTCTCTATGTGTTGGCCCTGCCATGGACTGGTGACCTGTCCAGGGGGAAGGCTGCTGGGATAGGCTCCACCCCCACCACCCTCAACAGGATAAGAAGAAGAAAATGGATGGAAGGATGGATGGATGGATGGAAAGAAATGTGACGTTCTTGTATTTCTGACATGGGTTGCAACATGCTGATCTTGTGAGCCTTCAGCTAGGTGTCTCTGTGCGAGTGCTCCTGAGCACTGCGGAGGTATTCGTTCCCATTTCTATACACCTTGAGCCTCATTCCTAAATTTACCAGAGTACAGATTGCCTCTCGTGCACAATGTAAGGATTTAATGTTGAAGAGAACACAGGAGGCAAAGCCTGATGGCTGCTTCCAACTCTTCCTCCTGACATAGGTTGCGTCCAAATTGGCACGTGTCAACCTACGACCTTCTGCTACACAGCACAATTCAGACACCCTCGAAGATTGGTGGTGAAGCACGAACACAGATATCGTAATTAGGTAGACAGCACCACCGAAAGCCCCACCTGCTGGCCTGACTGTCGTACTGCACTCCACTCGGAGCGGACCCGTCATTCATTCTCTATTATTAAGCACATTAACGCACATGTACAGGTGTGTTCACACGCGTCGCATTTGGTGTGAACACGCCTTTAGTCATCAACAATGACTGTAAATGTTGGTGCTGTATAAGAATGGGAGACTGTTGGTGGCGCAAGTTTACGCGTCCACAAGTTTTTAGGGGACGAGGAAGAAGTCCACGGTGCATTGTGGGCCATAGGTTGCTCCGTAGGATGCACCTGAACCGACCTACAATGTGGGCGTGTTCAGGCTGGAAATTAGGTTGTGAAGTAGGTCGCTACTCACGCCAGTTGTGGTTTCGGACAACCTCCGTCGTAGCAGTAGATCGTAGGTTGCCACTTGGCAATTTGGACACAACCGTATATAGTAAACTGGACTTCCATCCATCCATCCATTCATCCATCCATTTTCTACCACCTATCAAGGGTCGCGGGGGGTGGGGGTGGGGGACTGTGGGAGGAAGCCAGAGTACCGGAGAGAACCCACGCAGGAACAGGGAGAACATGTAGACTCCACCCAGAAAGACCCCGTGTTCCAGCCGGGGCTCCACCCACAACCTTCTTGCTGGGGGGCCACAGTGATGACCACTGCTCCACCGGACCGCCTCCTCAGATCAAATATTTACCCAAATTAATTTCTTCGTTTTTTTTTTAGCCCCCCTCTAAAAAAAAGAATCAATCCCATTTGAATGCACTTTTGTGAGATATCCTTGAATCAACCTGATATTGAGTTATCCTTTTAATCTACTTAGAGTTAATACTTTGAGTTCATAAATTTGGAACAAGTAATATGGAATAGACACTGTTTAATGATGGTGTCACATCACAACAGCACCTCCATCAGCATGTTCCACACAAGCCCACTGGAGGCCCCATGTTTCTCTGGCTCTACCTGCTGCATGCTGGGATGCAGGCTTCACCTCCCCTGAGAACAAACAGGAAGAAGCGGGCCACGTGAATGAGTGAGTGTTGTTAGCCTCTGACCCACACTGAGGACACAAAGGAGCTTTCATTCCCGCGCAGGCTGCAGGGCAGGAGGCCAAGGGCCCCCTGTGCTGTCTGCTCGGCTATACAAACATGCAGGAAAGGCCTCCTGTCACCTCGCTCCAACAAAACACACCAGCCACTGTTGCCTCACTGGCTTTCTAATAAGGCTGACGTTCAAGCATGGAATAACCATATTGTTCTTCTAGATCTGACAATGCCTGCTGTCTGTTTCAGGACCAGAAATAATTTCATTATCCATCTCCAATAAAATGATTTCAAAGCCATTGCAAAGGTAAAGAAAAAATATGTGCGATGTGTTTTGAGACAACTTGTAGCTTCAGTGTTTAACTCTGTCTCACAAGAGCTGAATTTTCTGTGCAATCTGGCAGTTCTGCAGGAGTAAATCACACCCAGGTTCACATCAAAACGTGCAGGCAGAATTGGCGGGAAGATATTGTTTTGGTAGTGTAATCTGGGGCAAAGCTGTGAGCCGGTTGTGTGGAGCCAGTGTGGATGGATGGTGTTGGTTCAGGCAGTGCAGCCAGTTGATGCAAGGCTTTACAGACATGAACACAGAGCCAGGAGTCAGCAGTGATGAGGTGTCAACCACAGTCGGAGTAGAACTTCAGAGAGCGTTCTTCAAAGCCATTCCACCTTTTCAGTCTCCTCCTGGACTGAAGTGGCATCTTTTTGTTTAAAAAGTGTGTAAATGTCATATGCTGGCTTACTGGGTCAGTGTGTTTGGCTCACATCAACTTCAGCACTGATGAACACCTCGTTGTCACGTGTGTGTGGCAGCAGCGATGAATCAAACTTTGAGGATTCAGTGGATGTTGTTCAGATGTTTGAACTAAAACTGCCTGCAGGTGCAGGAAGAGGTCTCATCTGATTTAATCTGCTGCTTGGATTGGGTGGGGGGTTGGTTCCTGACACTGGGTTGCACAACCACAACAAAATACCACACCAAACTTCAAAACTACATTTATGTGTTTTATAGTTTTGTAAAAATGGTCAGATTGAGACTCCAGTGTTTGGTTATCATCTATGGAGTGTGACCAGGGCACACGTCACAGTCCCATTAAGGTTTAAAGTTTCTTTATTGTCGTTGAACTTTTCTGTACAATGGACTTTAGTTGGACACAGACCGTCGCACAGCAGCATGAATAGATAAATAGGAGAGAAAAGAGAAGGAACAGAAATTAAACAACAGGATAGAAAAAGAGCAAAGGATAGTGCAGGGGGTCCAGTGATGTGGGCTCGAACTACAGATGTCCTCATCTGCACCTGTCTTAAAAAACAAGTTGAATTATTGTCAGGACACCCCCAATCATGATCAGTTGTATCTTTTCTTTTCCTTTTCCTCTTCTATATGCATTTTTCTTCTTTCTCTTTAGTTTGTTTTTCTCAGATTGTTGGTGTCTAGACGAATGGGACTATGTTCGGAGTAGGGTTTAGTTTTGGGTAGGGATTAGTTTAGTTGAGGGCACCTATCAGGATTTAGCCGATCAGGGCAACTCTCCATATGTGGTTGTATGAGCGTGATTGTCTCGTTATCCATCCACCGCTGACCACTTTTCTGTGCATGGGCCCCATTTACAAGCTTTCTAGCTTCTCAGGGTGACCCATTTTCACATTCAGACTGGAACTGCAGTATATTATTGTTTACTCTGATGTCACACTACTGATGTGAAATAAATGACTGATTGTGAATTGACTGTCCATCACAAGTGAAGTGCAGGATGGAAGGTGCAACAACAGTCCGGTTCAGGCTGTCCTCAGAGCTTCCACAGCCCTGGGGAAGAAGCTGTTTCTCAGTCTTTCTGTACGTGCCCTCATGACCCTAAGCCTGCCAGAGGGAAGGGGGTCAAAAAGACCTTGTCCAGGGTGTGTCCAGTCAGACCTGATTTTTCCAACTCTGATGGCTGCTTGTAACTCTTCCCCCTGACATATACAGTAAATCCATCCATCCATCCATTTTCTACTGCCTATCAAGGGTAGCGGGACTGTGGGAGGAAGCCAGAGTACCAGAGAGAACCCACACAGGAACAGGGAGAACATGCAGACTCCACACAGAAAGATCCCGTGCCCAAGCCGGGGCTTGAACCTGGAACCTTCTTGCTCTGAGGCGACAGTGCTGACCACTGCACCACCGTGTCGCAGAGTTAGAACTTTTTAATTCTAAATTTCCCTTCATATTTTATTTAAACAATATTTACAAAGTTACACAGTCGTTCACTCACTGGTCACCAGCATTCATTCCCAAGCTGCCAAACCACCTTGAAAGGTGCTGGAAATAAAATATATGACTCTGCTGCTGGAGCTCCATCCATCCAGGTAATGACAGCAGCTCTGCTGAGACTCGAGGAGGCCACATGATGTCCTCTCAGCCACACAGCTAAAGCTCAGCTAATTAATGGGCCATGTGCAGAAGGTGAGGTGATCTTGACCTCCACAACACACACACACACACACACACACACACACACACACACTGTATAAATTCAGACACATTTCCCCCCTCTGTAGTTCTGTTGTCCTTGTCCAACACTTGCTGTATTGTACCAAGCAGCAAAAAAGACCTGTTGTTTTTAGGCCTGGTGACTGTGGCTCTGTTTTCATTTTGGACACACACAAACACACACACACACACACACACACACACACGCACACACACACGCGCACACACACACACACACTTTATCTGAGGATGATGTTGCAACATGGGGGTCGTTACGTGTTTTAAGGTTTCCATGTTAAGTTAAAGGAAATTACTTAATCAGTCATGGTTCTGGATGTAAGGAGGGCAGTGTTGGACACAGGCAGAGGTGTGTGTACGTGGGGGGGGGGGGCTTATAGGTAGGGATTAGAAAACAGAGGTTTGTGTTTTGTCCTGTGCAGACTGGTCTCCTGTTGTGTACTCATGAATAGATGCTTGTTCACTCGCTGTCTGTAAACACTGCCTAGTAATCAGCACCAATTATCCGGCAGACTTGCTTCTTGTTCTGCCAAAGATTTCTTTCTTCCATTCCAGACAAGAAGCAACTTTGAGGAGGCCAAGGTGAGTGTGGCTGGTCAGAGTGATGAATCTGTTCAGGCTGATAGTCAGTGACTTGTCAGACAGCAGCCATTTGCCTGCACTGCAGCCCAACACTGTTGGATGGGTTGAGGTTATGATACTTGTAGACCCACAGAGCTCTTGAGCAGGGTCAGCAGCTGGTCTTCGGTAAGCCCCCTTTTTGATCATGCACCATGCATTTTGGTGAAAGTACTTGGTTTCGATAGCCACAAGCAGGGTCTAAGTTTAAACCATCCATCCATCCATCCATCCATTGTCTTCCGCTTATTCCTACATTAAGGGTCGCGGGGGGGCTGGAGCCTATCCCAGCGTCAATGTGAGGGAGGAAGCTGGAGTACCCGGAGAGAACCCACGCAGGCACGGGGAGAACATGCAAACTCCACACACAAAGATCCCCTGCCCAAGCCGGGACTCGAACCCGGAACCTTCTTGCTGTGAGGCGACAGTGCTGACCACTGCTCCACCGTGCAGCCCCTAAGTTTAAACCTAGAAACATTATTTTTTCCCCCAACTGTTACCTGCTTCACACTCATTGGCTTGACAGAGAAGCTGATCTGAATGCATGTTTCGTCATTTCTGTTCTCACTGGCCAAAAATACAGAGAAAATCTGTGTACAAGGGTCAAGTAGCCTTTGGCCTCTGGTGCTTCCAGTCCTGGAAACACATATGATGATCAGTTGGAGCTCCGCTATTAGCAATAAACATGGAGGGAGGAAAGCTGATCACCTTTAGTGAGAGCTCCAAGAAGAGTAACTTCTACCTGGGTATCCAAATAAATATTTCAAGATAACATTTGGTCTGTTCCATGTTAGTTGTGTCAAGGCAGTCTTAAATATTTGAGGAGTGTGTGTAAACCTGTAGTACTCTATGTGTGTAGGTGAGCTGTCGCTACCGCCTCATGTCAGCCCATACACAAAGTTTCCAGAGGACTCAGTGGAGAGCCAGGAGGACACGTATCTCCAGCTGGAGCTGCGGACACTAGAGCAGTCCCTGCTCTCCACCTGTGTCAGCAGCATCGCCGAGCTCAGTAAGTGTGTTTGTGTGTCCCTGCTGTCACAGTCAGCTCCAGTGTTTTGTGTGTGTGAGTGTTTGTTTAAGCTGTAACTGCCGTCTGACTCCTGGGACACATCATTAGATGCTGCCAGCACCCCTGCTGTTACATAACAACCTGCGACTTGTATCCAGAAAACAAAGGCACCTTCACACCCTGCAGGCCACTTGATTATCTCATTAGAGAAAGATTTCTCTGCAGTTTTGCTGTTCTTGGGACCACAAACATTTTCTTGGTATTTTTTGTTATTATGAAGTCATATGGTTTTTCATTTACATTTCTGTATAATTTACAAGCGGAACAATGTTGCTTTTGACTGAAAATTGTTGAAGTCCCATTTGTCATCTTGTAACTTGATCGGAGTCAGTAGCGTTATTATCTTTGCAACATTAATGAAAGAGCATGTGGAGATTATTATGTCAGTGAGGATAGTCAATTAATAAATCTTTGTCTACATGCTAATCTAGTCATCAGGTCTGATCAGCTCACTGTTGATTTCCACACAAACTGTTGGTCAGTTAGCTGTAGCTATCCAGCTTTAACAAGTGGCTGCCTCATCAATGTGGGTTTTCCCAGTGAAGGCTGCAGTTATCTTAATATCATTATTTCAGTTTGAACCTTTTTTTCCCCATTACCGTACATACAGAACAACACATCTGAACAACAACCTTCAGCATCCCCAAAGGCCCCAAAGGATGATCCCTTACTCGTTTCCTCTTGTGCCACCATGAGTGAGAAGATCCCCTCAAATAAGTTTGGAGATCCTCTGAATTTTCTCCGGCTGTGAAACTTCTCCAGATTGTAAAGAAATGTTTAACTACTTGTGCTCCACTGTAAATGACTTCAGAACCTAGTAACCTTTCATGTGTAACCAGCATCAAACGAATCAAACCTGCAGGACTAACTGCTCAGCCATTAGCCTTGGCTACACAGTAGGTAGTGCTAAGTAGCAAATCTTGGATAGTGAAAATAACCCTTGCTGAACACTGGCCTGCTAGCACAGGGCCTCTTCATCAAATGTTTTTAAAGGACTTTTATAGCCCTCATGATTGGGCTCACCGTCAAGGACCAAAGCCGGGTGGCCGTTTGTAACTCCTCACTCCTGACATCTATTGAGAACCTCTCGAAGCTAACAATCAGCCGGGCACTCAAAGACTTTAAAGTTAGAAGGGGTACACAAGGCTTTGATTGCTGTCTGTAAGTTTAAATGCAGGGCTAAAACCTCCCATACTGAGTGAGAACAAATCTGTGCGCTACACCATCTCACGAATGAGGCCCCATGTCAACATGGCGGATGGTGGCTTGGAGCAAAAGGTGGGAAATTGCTGTCTGAGCATCAAATGTCTGCCATCCTCCAGGTGATCTGGTGTCACGAGCGATGCACCACATGCAGCGTCTGCGCAGCTCCACCTCCTCCATCAGCCCTGCTTGCTTGACCAATCAGCTCACATGGTCCTGGGCCCCGGATGCCCTCCACACCCTCTACTACTTCCTATCCAGCTCCCAGATGGAGTCACGGGAAAATCCTAATCTGGAGCCCCTGACTATGATGCTGAGCAGAGAGAGGTGTGTTGCGTCACGCTGTTTATAGTGACAGTATTTGAACATGATAAGTACAACCTGCAGTCTCATGGCTGTCCACTTATTTCCCCCTGTGAAGGAACCTTCTCTCCTTGAGATGTCTTTGCATGTACCAACACAGAGTGCATGTTGTAAATGTGGTGATAATTTTATAAAGATCCATCCATCCATCCATTTTCTTCAGCTTATTCCTGTTAAGGGTCACGGGGGGGTGGAGCCTATCCCAGCGGCTTTCGGGAGAGAGGCAGTTCACAGGACAGGTCACCAGTCCATCACAGGGCCAACACATAGAGACAGACAACCATTCACACTCACATTCATACCTACGGTCAATTTAGAGTGTCCACTAGCCTAGTCCCCACTTGCATGTCTTTGGACTGTGGGAAGAAGCCGGAGTACCGGAGAGAACCCACGCAGGAACAGGGAGAACATGGAGACTCACACAGAAAGACCCCGTGCTCCAGCCAGGACTCGAACCCGGAACCTTCTTGATGTGAGGCGACAGTGATGACCACTGCACCACCGTGCCGCCTATCATAAAGATATTAGCTCTAAAAGAAACTTCAACTAAAAGTGCATGAAATTTGTGTTAATGCTATAATGGCCGTTTTTATTAATTCACTAAAGTCCTTTTTTCCATGGGTTCTCCTGGTTAAATTCTGGTCTTAGAGTTTTAAAATAGTGGTAAATATGAGATGGCTAAATGTCCCCCAGGCCGTTTCTGCTCCTCCCTCCTCTCATCGAGTGGATCCGCATTGCTGTGGTACATGCAGAACATCGCTGCAGCCTATTGGTGGACAGTGATGATGTCAGACAGACAGCCAGGCAGCTCCTCCCAGGACTGGACTGCGAGCCCAGACACATGAAGTAAGACTCCACTGATCCCCCGCTGTCCATTAATGAGTCTGAATCAGGGGTTGGACATGAACATTTCTGGGTTCAGGGGTGAAATGGATGTTTATGGGACTGAAAGCTCACTTTAAATATCATTCGATTTCATGTTGCTTCCAAAGACCGACAATAATATTTGAATCAGTGCAGTGAGGATGCTTCAGAGTACTTCCGTCTTCCGTGGTTAGTAGATGACAGCAATTCAATTTCACTTTTTTAGTCTGTAACACAGAATCACAAAATCTAAGAATATACACAACCTTTGTGGTTGGAAGCAAAATGGTGGGGTGTGTGTTGCAGCTCCTTGTTGTCTGATCAGACACGATAAATTTCTCTCCTGTGTGAATGTCTTCAGGTCAGAGTGCTGCTTCCAGTCTTTCAAAGGTCTGGATGCAGAAGCAGCTTCAGCAAAGTTCCACCTGGATCTGGGTTTCAGGATGCTGTCAAGTGGAAGAGCAGATCTGGTCCATCAGGCCACAAAGTTCATGGGAGCTCAGGGGGTCGATACTATGGATGACCAGGTGACGAGGGTCTGGGTTCATCAGTGGTTGGTGGTTTCCTGTACTTTTGTGTAACTTCACCAACCCACCAGTGGGGGGGGGGGGGGGGGGGGGGCTGGAATCTATCCCAGCTGACATTGGGACAGTATATATATATATATATATATATATATATATATATATATATATATATATATATATATATATATATATATATATATATACAGGTCAAGTGAGGTTATTGTTGGTATTGGCTGACCTGTAAAGGGGCCACATTTTAAAGGACACTGAAACTCCAAAATAATGTGTGTGCGTGTGTGTGTGCGTGTGTGTCGGCAGGGAATGACACCTTTGATGTACGCTGCTGCTGCAGGAGATGAGGCTCTGGTGCAGATGCTAATAGAGGCAGGAGCTGGTCTGGATCTGCAGGTATAAACCCCCACACTGAGCATCAGACCTGGGTTTGTGTGTGCGATGACTGTAGACTGCTTATGGTTCAGGTGCCAGGCTGCTCAACCAGACACCCATCGGTTCATCCCGGCACCAGACGCTGGGCAGCTCTGACGTTTGCTGTGCTACACAGTCACCTGTCTGTGACTCAGGTGAGAGTGTCAAACTTAGGAACAGAAAGAAAGTGAGAAGCTCAAATCTTTGGAAGTAGAAATGGACATTTAGGGAAGATTGCTTAAACAGAGCCCATCTTGTCTAATGTATCCTCTCCTCATGCTGGTAGCTGCTCCTGGAAGCTGGAGCCGATGTGGAGGGGGGAGCCCTGCTAGGTGGGCAGGAGAGCTCTGCTGAGACTCCGCTGCAGCTGGCTGCTGCTGCAGGTAGCATGCTAGTCTTTTACTAATGAATCCATCTCAGTGTCACATGATCAATGATTAGGTTGTGTTTGCCATGATTTTTGAAAGCATTACTATTGAGGGACAGTACACAAATGAACCTAGCGAAGATGCCAACTGCTGCCAGTCATTGGTTTCATGCACGGCTCACTGTAGAGTCCAGTGCTGAATGCCTGTTGCATCAAACACAGAGAAGAGGAAGCTTTATGACTGATGACTTCATGTACTGGTCGATACTGATCAGTGCTTACCTACCTGCCAACCTAGAGTGCCAATATTTCAGTTTGGATGAGGAAGAAGTAACAAAAGTACATTTCTGAACGGATATATCTTCAGCACCACACGCACTAAATTTAGTTTCTTCTTGTCAGGATACTACGAGATGGTCAGCTTGCTGCTCACTCATGGAGCAGACCCTCTTCTCAGAGTGCATCATGGGAGTTCACTGACATCACCCCTGTATGATGACATCAACTGCTTCAGCTATGCTGCAGCACATGGACACAGGTGACATGTTAACCTTTATAAGTTAAGTCAAAATGGACCTTTGCACCTTTTTGTTTACTTAAATGACAATCAGCATGTTTTAATGGAAATGAATGACACTGCCAAATAATTCCAGGAATACATCAAACTTTAACACAAGCCAAACTTCTAATAATTACACCTCCAACATCTCCCGCGCGAATCCATTTGCATCAAATGATAACATTTGCTGGATTGTGATTATCAGTGTCTTTTAAAATGTAGTCAACTCAGTCTCACCTGTATGTTCCAAATCACCCTTTACAACTAAAGTGTCCTGCAGATTATTTACATTTGAATAAAACCATTTTCTGCTGACAGTGAAATTGGAATATTTCCATTCGCTGAATTTGAAGTTTCTGTCCTCTGTGCTGCTTGAAGCTGATTTTAAAATCCAAAGAGGGTTGGTAGGAAGGTTGGAAGTAATGGCACTGGAGGGAACTGAATATTAAATTGTATCAACAATTCATTACACTACTTGCTACTGGGTAAACTGGAATACATTTCCAGTAATGTGCAAATGTCCAACATTGACGCACACATACTCATATGAAATATCTATTTTGAGAGCAATCAGAAGAAATTGATGTGAGTTTAGTCTTTGTGCTGTTATTGTGGGTGGCATGGCTCAGGGGTAGAGTGGCCGTCTAGCAACCAAAGGGTCGCGGGGTCGATCCTCGACCCCGGTGACCATGTCCAAGTGTCCTTGAGCAAGATACTGAACCCATAATTGCTCCTGATGAGTAGGTTGGCGCCTTGCATGGCAGCCTCCACCATCAGTGTGTGTGTGTGTGTGTGTGTGTGTGTGAATGAGGTGACGCTGTAAAGAGCTTGGAGTGCCGCTAAAGTAGAAAAGCGCTACATAAAATTGAGTCCATTTTCCATTTATCAAGTACAATTGAAGTCCCGAAGGAGTAATGATCTTCTCCCAAAGGAACGTCCTGAGGAGGCTCCTGCTGCAGCCGCAACAGAGGAAGGAGGATGTCCTCTCTCTGGAGGAGATCCTAGCTGAAGGAGTGGAGGAGGGAGAGGAAGGGAAGGAGGCAAGGCCTGTAGCACACTCTCCATCTCCTGAATCCCTGAGCTCTGTCCCGAGGCTTTGTAAAGCCCAAATAAAAGCCTTGCAACAGGCAGCGTACTACAGCGCTGAGCATGGGTACCTGGATGTCACCCTGGAGCTCCGACAGATGGGTGAGCTCAACTGATTTTTTTTTGGCCATTTGTTCTCAGCAGACACAAGTAGTGAAAATGACACTGTCATGTCATCAGCTTTCAAACTGGTTACTAGATTAAGAGTTGCTAATTTCCATGTCCATCCAGTTTTTACACATGAACAGTCATACATCCAGTCGTACCTGTCACATGATGAATTCATGCTCATATCAACTATTTACTGACTTGTGATTGACTGTAGTTTGTGACCTATGCAGCTGTCCATCATAGTTATGTTGTGGTAATAAGTAGCCAATGAAGCTGCCACTCCGTCACGGTGCGGCCCTCATGTTGCTGATGAATATCAGGGTTAGAAAAATACCATTCATAAAAGAATTTATTTGTGCGCATTAATTCATTAATTTATTTTGATTTACAATTTAGCATTGTCAAAGTGTCAAAGTCCATTCGTGGTGCTGTCGGGTAGTCCGGCTTTAGTCGATAAGTATCACCTCTCAGAGAGCAGAAGAGATGTGAGTATAGTCCCTGATGATAGCTGAGTCTCTGCTGAGGTAGCCGACGTTAGCGTTCTCTCCCAGGAAGGAGGAGTTTTTGGGCTGTTGTTACCACCCTGGAATGATCCTTTTTCCCAGCATTCTTAGTGCTGTTAGACCAGCTGTTGTTGTCAGGGATCAGTATCCCCAGAAATCTCAGCTATCAAGCTCACAAACAAACACCTGAGTACCGAGCTGTGAGCTGCTGCATCTTGTTATCTTGTATGATGATTATTTGCAAATGCACCCCTGGTACAAATCACACCCACGTCTGCTTTGCTATCCAAAACAGAAACAAATCGTTTTCTGAGAAGTTGGTTGTTGTGGCACACAGGAAGGCAGGGTTGGACTGCCAGCGCTCCCTTAAGGGTCCAACCCCACCCACAACACCGTTATTTTTGTTATGTTTTCCAAGAGGATTCAAGTCACCAATGTTGTCATGTCATACCTTGAGATGCCAATGACCTTCAGCTTTGCCAATTAGTTTAATACATGACAATATTTGACCAACTATGTTAAAGATCCAACATCCACAAGTGGAAATGCAGCAAGTTATTGACTAGGCTCACACACCACATACTGGCCTGGATGTCTGGGTGCTGGAACAACTGTATGTGAAATTTGTTTGTTAACAGATGGATAATGGCTGCTCCAGTCTGATGTTTTGCTCCTCCCGGCCGCTGTCCCCAGGTGTGACCTGGAGGCTCCACATCTGGCTCGAGTGTCTCCAAAGAGCGCAGCATCTTTCCAGAGATGAAGTCATTGTTTCCCTTCTCACCGAGTTCCCCTCCATCAGGGTGGAGGACTACACTCCTGAGCTCGTCTCCACAGGCATCCCGCTCATGTTCAGCCTGCTAGAAACCAGCAAGGTACTGCTGAACAGCCTTTGGTGCTGGTGTAAACGGTGGTGTCTGTCTGTGGAGGTGAAGGTGTCTATGGTGCAGGAAGAATGGCATGGCCACACAGGACTTGCTCTCATGGCTCTCAACGGCTTCCGTTTTTTATTCTGGTATAAAGACAACACAGCGACACAGAGATGTCATCGATGTTCAACTGCAAGCATTCAGGTCTCCAGCTCAGAAGTTCTTTTTCTTTTCAGAAGAACACTAAACCTGCAGTTGCAGTATTAACCCACCAGGTGGCTTCAAAACTATATGCATGCAGACCAGCACATCAATTTTGCAGGAGCTCATGTTCTAACCCTGTTGCACTGGGAGTGATATTTGGGACATTAAAGTGATTTTTTTGGATGTACTGAAGTGGGGTTGTATGGGGTAGTCATCCATCCTACACCACAGTGCAATGCTGAGCTACAGAGCTGCAACTGCTTCAGGCTCTCGGCACAGAAGTTGCACTGACCCACATCTTCTGAAGGTGAGACGTCCATTCTGTGGATGACTACCTCAGTACACCCCAGATCTCCCTTTAACTGAGTAGATACATGTGTGTGTTCGTTTCATCTTGCAACCGGTAATAATTAAAGGATAACGTATAGATAATTTTGATAGTGTTTTGGATGAGACTCATCTGAGCATTAGTTGTTATCCATTTCTTACATGAGAATTGTTTATCCTTGTTGAACTAAAGATGCAAAGGATGCTAAAATGTTACTGTCAAAGATATTTGGGTATTAAGATTTAGCTTTGAAGAGAGAGCTGTGAAAAAATGTTTCAGTAAAACCTAATCAAGGAAGAATGAATTTAACCAGCAATGTATCAGACTCTTGGCATCTTTTCTGGGTGAAGTGAGGATTGAACCAACGACCCTCAGATTGCTAGAAGGCCACTGTCCTCTGAGCCACGCGCAGGACTGGTGAGGGCCAGGGATGAGCCCCTGCAGGGCAGGAACCACCAGATAGAAGAAGTGGATGATATCAAGAAATCCTACCAGTGGCTGGACAGGGCTGGACTGAAAGACAGTAGAGAGGCAAAACTCATGGCAGCACAAGAGCAGGCACTAGTACAAGAGGCCAGGGTCCAGACCACCAAACAGGACCACCGGCGCAGGCAGGGGTCTAGACCACCAGACAGACCCACAGGCGCAGGCCGGGGTCTTGACCAGACAGACCCACAGGCGCAGGCCGGGGTCTAGACCATCAGACAGGACCACAGGCTCAGGCCGGGGTCTAGATGCCCCTGAGACAATTGAGCACATAGTAGCAGGGTGATGATGCGGGCAGGAAGAGCGCCATGACCAAGAGGCTGTGTGGTGTTCAAGAACATCTGCACTGAGGAGGCTGGAAGTCCCAAGGTCAGAATGCTAGACCCCTCCTAAGGTCGTGGAGAATGACCCAGCTAAGATCCTGTGGTACTTCCAGATCCAGACTAATAAACTGGTGATGGTTAACAACCGGACATTGAGTTGATAGAAAACAACACAAGAAGGTGGTGGTGAGAGATGTAGCACTACCAAGCGACAGCAGCATCAAGAAGAAGGAACAGGAGAAGCTGCATAATTACCAAGGGCTGAAAGAGCAGCTGCAGATGATGGGGGAGTGAAGGCAACACTGGTGCCAGAAGAGTGTTTGTGGTCCTGGGGGCTGTGACCCCCAAAGAGGGAGAGAGACTAGCAGATTCCAGGAACAACATCTGAGGCCTCTGTCCAGAAGAGTGCAGTCCTAGGAACAGCTAAGACCCTGAGCAGGTTCCTTATTCCCAATAGAAGAAGAAGACACACACCACCTCTCAAAAAGGTGGGGAATTTGAGGGGGGCGTCTCTCAAATGCTGGACTTAGGGACTTGGACTGGACTGTTTCAGTTTCCTTGAAGATGTTTGGCCTGTCATCCAAGAGACTCCTTCAGTTCACTTGGTGGGGCTTAGACATCTCTCAGGTCATACCTCCAGATTGTGTGGAAACGTTATTTCATGTGTGCCCATGTTCTGTATTTCCTCTGTAGGACTATGTGATAACCAAGAGGCTGGCGTGTGTGTTTGCTCATTGCTACAGCTGCTCTGCTGTTCCCGCCATCCCACCAATGGACATCAATCTGTCTACGCAGCTGGGTAACACTTCTCCGCTCTGTGTGTGTGTGTGTGTGTGTGTGTGTGTGTGTGTGTGTGTGTGTGTGTGTGTGTGTGTGTGTGTGTGTGACAGAGAGAGGTGGAGAGAGAACCTCTGAATCATTTTTTAAACTAAATTTATGGGATTGCGTATTGTCTCTGTCATCAGACATTCATTTCTTGAACAACCAGGAGGTGTCTGATGTGACGTTTATGGTGGATGGACGTCCGTTCTTTGCTCACCGGGTTCTGCTGATGTCAGCATCTGAACGGTCTGATCTCTATTTTTGACATTGCTCCATAAATGAACTGCTATTATTGTCCCCTTTGAAGTTGACATTTCTGGACTCGGTGTTCTCCCTTAAAGATATATTATGGAAGCTTTTAAGGAAAAAAGTAATTGGACATTTTAAAAAGAATGTGAAGAAATGACAATGACAACAAATGTTGAAGCTGTTACTGCTAAATTAGTGTTCAAGTGTCCTATGATGAAGTTAAAAGGAGGGTTCAGTTATTTTGATGTGGGTTTGTATGAGGCACTGATGAGCCCAGTCAGTGTAACAAGTCCACCCATCTTAAGTACCGTAAATTCTGGACTATAAGCCGCGACTTTTTTTCAACGCTTCATGCTTATGCTCCAGTGCGTCTTATACGAGGATTTTACCTTCACCCTGGGGTGTGGCGGGCAGCGGCAGCGGGCAGTAATTCCCTATTGTTCCTGATGGTAGCTCCTAGTACCGTACTTAGGGAAATTCCTGGCCCAATGTTATGGTAATTTCTCTAAGTACTGTACTTGGAGCGTCCAGTCCATGCTGCGGTGCAGTGTAAAAAGAGCATCACACGATATTTTCAGTCATTTGTACTCACCCTCAAGATGGAGAGCAGAAGAAGGAATGCTTATGATGCAGCTTTCAAGTTAAAGGCAATCAATCTGGCGGTTAAAGATGGAAATAGAGCTGCAGTACGTAAGTATGGCATAAACGAATCGATGGTGAGACGCTGGAGGCGGCAACATGACGAACTGACCCAATGCAAAAAGACGACAAAAGCTTTCAGAGGTCATAATAGCAGATGGCCCGGACTTGAAAACGCTCTGGAAGACTGGGTCAACACACAGAGAACGGGCGGCCGAGGTGTTTCCGCCCTGCACCGCGGCTTATTTACCGGTGCGGCTTATACGTGTACAAAGTTGATTTTTTTTCCTAAAATAAGCATCTGCGGCTTACATAACGGTGCGCTCTATCGTCCGGAATTTACGGTATACATGTCCCTTTACCTGCCTGCTGCACTTTAGAATTTTTGGCACCCTGCCCTCCTGTCAGACAGCCGTTTCCTTTGGGTGCTACGTTACTCAGCCGCACAACGTCCATATTCCTGTGCACAGCTGCGCCTGCATTACAGAGGGTATAAGTGTCTTGCACAAACCCACGCCGTTGAAGTTCAGCTACCTGGCTGCTTGATAATGTAATGAAGGGAAATGTAAAGTGGATAAAGAAAAGGACAGAATGGATTCAAATATATTTTTATATTCGTGTTTTTTGCTCCATCAGGTTTCGAAAAATGCTCCATGATTCTCCCGACAACATCATCCACATCAGTCACATGACCTACAACACATTCCAGGTGGGGCACACGTTCACCTTGGGTGCTCAGTTAGTGAGGACACTCAGTTGAACAGCGAGGTGATTGTGAGGTGTGTGTTTCCCCTCAGATGATGATGTCGTCTCTGTACTGCGGGGGCACCGAGGGGCTGACTGTGTCACAGTCTGAAGCCTTAAAGGTAGAAGATCTCGCCTTCTACCTGCTGTAGCTCACTGGAAACATTGAAGCTCACCCAAGACAAAGGGTGTCACAGTCTGGCAATCAAGTTAGATGTTGCTGGAAACGGCTTCATGTATCTCCATCTCTTCCATCAGTCTCTAATTCAAACATTCCTGTTATTTTTCAGTTTTCTGTGTTTATTTTTTTGACCCCTTGCGCCGTCAGAGGTTATCAACCTGACTAGACGGACTTGTCGTCGTGATCCAATCCAGATTATTGATTGTGAAAACACTTTGCTGGAGTGAGATTTGAACCTTGTGACTGTTTCTGCAGCTGCTGCCCGCAGCAAGTTTCTTCCAGCTCAGAGGTCTGCAAAGATGCTGTGAGATGAAGCTGTCACAAACTCTGACTGTAGACAACGCCGTTGGCATCTACCAGACCTCCAAGGTACAAAAACCCCTACCTGACACCAGATTCTCCTTCACACCCCTTCACCAAAGACTGGGTCAAATAAAGTCCCCAGTCTTTAAAAGCTTCCATCTGCAGTGCGGACGCGTTTTCAACGTCTGTGTAAAACTGAACTGTCACTCATCAAAGCTCCTTAGCTCAAGTCTCTGTTTACCAGGATCATGTACCGTTCAAAGCGGTGCCCAAATGGAAAGAAAATGGTCAGGAATGTTTGTTTCAAGCTCTTATAAACTACTTAACTAATCAATTATCTGCTAATATGAGTTTGTTGGAATCCATGTTATGAAACATTTATATACGTTTGTAGCTTGTGTGTGTGTGTGTGTGTGTTTGCAGCATTATGGAGCAGCAGAGCTGTGCAGGTTTTGTGAAGGATTCTTCCTTCAGAACATGGATCATCTTCTGGACAGGGAGGACTTCTACCGGGTGCTGCTGGGCGGGGTAGCTCAGGAACTGACCTGGTCCAGGCTGGGACCGGAGCAGACCCAGCCCAACCTCCTGGGAGATCTGGAGATGGCACTGATCCACAGACTTTACTCACTGCACCCTGCATGTCGGGAGTAGAGACACTGGTGTGTGTGTGTGTTTGACGGCGCACACACAATCGTCATCTTATCCTATTTATCTTGACACAACTGAACATTATTCTCACTAAGTAGAAGTATTTGATTCGATGAAGAAAATTAATGCAATTTTTATATATCGTTTAAACATTCTGTGTTTTCCACTTTTATTTTTCACTGTAAAAGTAAATCAAATATATTTGTATTTTCTTACTGTTGATCTGGTATAATGACGCATTATTATCACGGTAGCAGGCTGAATGACGCCACGATCAGCATTTTGAACATGCAGACGTTACCTTGGGCCATTCATTAAAATTAGTAGTAAAACACAAGGTTCTGCCACGCGTGTGAATTGAAAACCGAAGACAATTATACGACTTCTAAACTAAAAGAAGGGTTATTATCCATAGTCTGTGTTTCCTGTTTTAAGACATATATTGAAAGGTCAGCGGCGCTCCAGGCGGATGCAGAAACTTGTATACAAGTTAGTTATGGAGGATCAACACTTCACATGAGCACAGCTCCATGTAGATAATCAACTCTGCAAAATATGAACATGTTTTTGAATCAATATCTAATTAAGGAAGCTGTTCCAAGAAAATGTGCTCACAACTCCAAAGTCAACAGATTTATTTCCTTTAGCACTGAAGTTGTTCACAGTAACATCACAAGGGAATACATTGCCAGTGGTTATCCTGCTCAGTAGTAGCGCTCCGAGTCCATTTTGTGTGCTCTGGATTCCCACAGTAGAAAAAGAGGAAAGCGAACGATGAAAGATATTGCTTTAAATTTTCTCTCTGAAAACCCAGCACGCACTCAGGTGGTCTGAGTGAATGACCTGATCGCCAGTGAGGTCCCTCTTGGAGAGATAAGGAGGATGCATTGCATGGTTACTGTTAGCGCACAGTAAACAAAAAGAAGGGCAAGAGGACAGTGAAGGAAATATATAAAAAATAACATAAAAAGGTAAATAAAAAATGTACACGAAGAACGTAAGTGTGGAGAGAAAAGGGAACGGGAGAACAATTCCAACGACGACATGCAAAGAAAAGACGAATGCTGAACATGCAAACAACCATACGAGGTCAAAGCTAAGTAGGAATCCCTTGTTTTTTTTTTAAATAAGCTTGTCAGTAAACTTGGCTTATTTACAGAATGAGTGTTTGGTGAGATTTGAGTCATCATACACACCGACAGTTATCAACGAAGGGCTTGGTCCTCTCAAAGAGGCTACGTCTACATTCTTAAATTACGGTAAATCATTTTTCCAAATGTATATTACAAGGTTTGTGTCACCAAAAGCTGGGAAAAGGAATGAATCCTCACAAAAGATTTCTGTGATCAAATAACTTAAACATGACAAAAGCATCCTGAAATAATTTGACAAAACATTCTCTACATTGTTCATATAAATAACTCAAAATAAATTAATACCAAAAATGACAAAATACAATAAAGTACAAAAATATACACAGCAGTTCAATATTGTCTGAAAGCTGCAGATAATTCAAAGAAACCTGAACATCAGCAAAAGGTTTAAATGCTCTGACATGTAGTAACCAAACCCGAATTTGACATGCTTGTCACCGTAAAAGTGCAAAATCAAAAGGAGACATATCATTGTAGGCCTGGTCGCACAAGAAAGTAGCACAGCGAAAATTCCTCTTGGCACACTGCTGTTTCAGAAGCGCTGAGACGCAGTCACAGGTCGGCTTGGTAAACTTGTCGCTGGTGAATTGACCTTTAACAAGCTAGCTAGCCAGGAGCATGCTAACACTAATGGCATTTTGTTCTAAAAATCATGGTTTTCAAATAATTTCCCACCAAGTTTCCAGTCGGTAACTGGTACTTGTGAATGTAATTAGGATATTTCCAATTAAATACTTGTGTTCATGTTAAACCTAGAAAATTTCATTGGATGAAAGAAAAAAACCATTAGCACCAAAATGCACAGTTCTTTCCCCAAAACTTGTACTAAAACTATTAAAATATAATAGTGTGTTCCCCTTTCCCTTATAAGTTGAAGTCAGGGAAAAAGCTGTATCCAAGCTGACTCGAGTGTCTCTTGATTGCTCTCGTGTGAAGGAGTCACTCAGTCAACAACACCACTGAAGAAATAGGCCCTCCATTTTTCCAGCTCTCCATTCCCTTGAAGGTCAGATTTAACAAAACATTGATAAAGAAAACAACAAACATAAACGGACTCATGTTGTGGATAAATAATTCAATTGTGGCGTGAAATTCCATTGTTGTCACTGCTGGTGTGACCAGGCCGGTACAAGACTCAACAAAATTGTCAACACAACTTCAAACATGATGTCACAGCTACACGTTTTGTACATACGGAACATTATTTAATCTGTACAACAGAATAGATCATTCATTTATGTAATATCATCACCCCTCCCTCCATATGCGTGTGGGTAAACTTGACTGCAGGAACCCATTTACAGAAACGTCACAGCGCGAGCTCAAAAATCCTGCCTTTCACAAAAAAAGACAACATTAAAAAGAAGTACAATCCAGCCAGTGTTTGTCCGTCCATCTATGCCGCCTCCACCACTTCCTGTTTGTCAGTGTGTGCAAGTCATTACATCCCGCAAAGAAGTCATGTGGAGGAGTCGATTATGTACAGAGACTAGAAGAGTGAAGAGGGTAGAGGGTGTGTGTGTGTGTGTGTGTGTGTGTGTGTGTGTGTGTGTGTGTGTGTGTAGATTGACAAACATCACTGTCTTAAGGCTTTTTTTTTCTTTTTACAACTCTTCCGAGATGTGTTTGGTTTGGTGGGGTGAAGTGGACGGAGAAAGGACTCGAGGAATGGGGAAGTGGAGTGGACTGGGGGAGGGGAGGGTCCTCTTTCTTTTCTTCGGACGCTTGTGGTGGTGGCTGGCTGCGAGCGGGCCGCTGTAGGCCGGTCTCGAAGAGCCGCCAAGGTTAATAGTTATTATGGATGATCCCTGGTGGCAGAGACAAGTCAAGCCATCAAAAATGAGAGGAGGACACAAACCCACTGAAAGACCCCCGGAACACAGAGAGGGAGAGAAGGCAGGGACCATAAAGCTACATTTGCTACTTATTGTAAAATACTGATTTAAATGAAATAGCCATTCCCATTATACAGTACAAAATTTATAGGCAAAAAGTAGATTTTTAGTTTTCAATCCTAACTAAAGGGCAAAAATGAGCAGCTCTTCTGTGTCGTTGTCTTATTTAATGACCTTATTACTGCTTTTCGTCTAGTCATGCACAGCTACTGCTCCTTAAGGTTGTTCCTGTGTCCTGTTGCTGGCAGCCATCTTTGTTTTGTCTTTGCCAGGGGGGCATTTAGAGTCATTGGGCGGGGGCTGGTTGGGCTTGCTGCTGGGGGCATGCTTGGCAGGGGAGCTAGGCGTGGCGGGAGCGCCAGGGGAATGGGACGCTTGGATGTTCTTCTCGTCTGAAAAAAGCTGTTTAATTACGTCAAAGAAGTTACTCAACGGGCTGCCTACACAGATGGAAAGAAAAGAACAAAACAGAGAGAGAGAGAGAAAACAAACAACAGATGAGCAATGGGGTTAACATGAGGAGAGGAGGAAGAGGTGATGGTTGGATGAGGAGGAGGAGGAGCGGAGATGGAGAAAAGGAGACTCTAAAGCTGAGGGACATCAGGAGGTGAGGGAGTTATTAAGGTAAGGTGGTGCAATAGGAACCGATACAGGTGAGGTATGTGCGTTTGCTCCAGAGTCTCCATTTCCTCTGCTGAGGTGGCAAGCTAACGGGAGCACTGGAAGACCCTTCAAATATCAGAGCCAGAGACTGCCCCAAAAACAGTCGGATCTATCGCTGATGGGGTTCCTCGGTTTAAGTCCTTGGTCTTTTCTCTACGAAAACTACAAGATTCCATTGAAGATTCGAGAACTCAACGGTCACTACCAGAAAAACAGCCCGACATTATTCTCAATTTAAGATGGTGTTGCCTCAAGTGATACAAGGCTACAAAAAGAAGTATCGTTTCTCAAGTCTCAGTAACTTCATGATGTGATAAGTGAAATGTTAGGCATTGACAAAAACAACCTTTTTTGCATTCTGCCTACTGACCATGAATGCCACTGGACACTGATTATACACAAGATTTTATTTTTCTAGGAATTTGGGGTTAAAAATTGTACACTGTGAATCGGCGTTGTTCACCCTGTCTTCCAAACAGAAGCTTCTGATTGTCTGTTTTATCTTGGAGACTGCAAGTCTGTTTTTGGTAGCTCATCGGAGCTTTAAGGGACTGTTTTTCTTTGCAAGAATGTCTTCCAAAGCTCCGATTACCTCCCCGTCATATCAACATCCATCACAACATCCATCTGTTAAGACAATATTCTTGTTAAGTGCTTTTCACCAGTCATGAATGAATAAAAAACATGCAGCAGTACAGCACAGTGCACACATTAATCCACATTCACTTATCAAGGTTAGTATCCAGTACCGTTCCCTTCGAAGCTGAAGTATCCTTTTCCTTTACTTTGCTTGCTGATCAACGGTAACGTGTTTGTGGAAACTTACCACTGTTCCTGCAGCAACGCAGTCATATAGTATACGTCTCTGATGACTCCTATTTTGTTGCAGTGAATTTTGAATATGGAAAGTTAAGGAGGAGTGCGCAACCCAGTATCACAGGCATTACCATGCAAAGGTTACTGAGGTCAGTTGAGTCACAAACACACAAACGCATTCACACAATGAAATATGTCAAGTGATTGGGCAGCTTTGTTTTCTGGCTAAGCTCGGAGAAAAGGCAAGCCAAACTACCGTCCAGCACCAGGACCCTGGCATTCTGACACCAAGCGTTTCATCTATTTGGACAACGCCACATTTCGGAAGGCGAGAATGGCCTTTGATGCTCAATGATCAGATCTTTTTTAAGGGCTGCCCTTTGTCCATTTACATGATGCCTTTTGTTAAAACAGGTTTTGTGATGTAGGCCTTAATGCTGCTATGTCGCTGGCTTGTGAGGCATGTAGGTGGGGGGGGGGGGGGCTGAGGTATGTAATCACCCTCATCTCGTCTCTGTAATGCAACGTACCAATCATAATTTGTCTGTCCAAGCTTGTCGGGAAGGAAAAGGGCTGGCAAGGTTGACATGAAACGTTTTGAAAATACCGATCATCTCCAGAGAATCAAAACTAACGAATTCACTAATTAAATTTAAACTCCCATTGTCGCAATTGGGTCATACGCCACTTTCCAGTGGAAGTTAATGCGACTTCCCCAAAAGTGTTAGGAGCCTGAGCTCTGGGAGATGTTTTCTTCCTTCCTTTAGTAATTCTTTGTAACTTCAGGGTGGGGAAAGAGCCAGCCACATATATTCACCTTGAAGACAATGGCGACTGACGCTAACGACCTCTACATCAAGAAAACCGAAAAACTCTCAAAAAGGTCCTCAAGCACTTAATCAGGTGTTCAACTACTAACATTTCCGTGTTCCCCACATTTTGTATTGTAAACTGTTTTCTTGTCTGTACCAACATCTCCTGCACGTCTGTCCGTCCTGGTGAGGGATCCCTCCTCTGTTGCTCACCCTGAGGTTTCTCAGATTTTTCCCTGTTAAAAGGGTTTTCTATGGAGTTTTTCCTCAGTCGATGTGAGGGTCTGAGGGCCGAGGATGTTGTTCTGATGCCATGTGTAGCCCTTTGAGACAAACTGTTTGTGAAAACGGGCTCTACAAATAAAATTGCCTTGCCTTGCCTTGCCTTGCCTTGCCGTGTATTCCACATCGTCTGCGTCCAGCTGTAATCATCAACCATGTGAGCACCTGAAAACGTCCAGCTCAGCGTGACGCTGTATGAGTGCTGACGCGCACAACCAAGATGGCTCAACTACAGCAGGTCAGCTGTAGTTTGCTTTTGATCTCAAATCAAAGCGTTTGTGGACTGCTGAGTACACAGCTGGATAAAGCAGATGTGCATCACAGCGGACAAAGTGCTGGAGAGTTTGAAGGTGCTGAACTGCCAAGCACAATTTTTGGGTGATTATTGCTTTCATGACTTAGCGCTTGCTGACCCCTGGTAGCAGCAACAGAGATCTGCACTGGTTTGCCAACTGCTGAAGAACCCTCAAAAAACACAGCAGTCTTTTATCAGTTTGAAATCCTACATATTGCCATCAGAGTTTAGGTTTTTTTGCCCCTCAACAAAGACTTGACACACATTTACTTTTCCAGATATCCCTGCTGTGAGTGAGGATAAATGTTTTCAGTTGGTTGGATCGGACGTAGGAGGAAATAAACAGACGTCACGCTGGCAGCTCCTAGTCTGAGGTCTAAGGTCTAATTGAGTCACTGCATGAAAGGAGCAGGTCGTTTTACAGCGCAGCCTGTAGTACTCAGTGCTGGCTGTTTTTTAATTTGCCAGAAGGTGTAAAAATGACCAACTATTTAGGTTTGTATACTGGATTGGACCAGCAAAGCCAGAAATCCACCCGAGTCAGCCAATGAGTATTGAGCACTAGTAGTAGTAGTAGTAATACTTCATAATGTAATGATAACTGAGTACTCATGGTCAGTGGTGCCATGGTGTGTGATCAAAGCTGGTCTTCAGTTAGTATTCACACCTCTCTCTCATGAGCACTGTTTGGCATCCAATGTTTCTTCTAGTCCAGCTCCTCTAATCATGAAAGAAAACATAAATGAGTGAATAATTGTAATAACCGCTAACAACCCATCCAAAAAGCCACTGGCTGCACCTCTGACAGGAACTGCAGACCTGTGTTTAGTTTTGTCAGTGACACTCATTTTAATCTGCCTTCAGGAGAAAGTGAAAGTTTGCCATTTTAAAAGAAACATGTCTGCCATAAATGACTAAATGAGTAGTTTTTTTGACAGCTCACAAATCACCCCCCCCCCCACACACACACACACACACACACACACACACACACACGTTAGTGCAAACAAGGTGTGTTGGTGACAGGCCTCCAGGATGTTGCAAGTGTGGGTTAAAAGCCAGAGGTAAGGTGGTTTGCCGGGAGCTCCCGGTCGCTCTGGGTCTTACCACGCTTGGAGGATTTACTTGATAAAGCAGCCGAGCGCTGAGAGCCATCTGAGAGCAGAGGACAGTGTCAACAAAGCCACTGACTCACAGAGTCCCAGCTGACATCAAACATCTGCAGCACAGCGGCTAGCACGTCGCACAGTCTTCAGTCCAAGGTTAAAGTACAACGCTTCACACGGTGAATGTTCAGCTCAGAGTTCCCGCTCCTTCAGCTCCTCCCTGTTGTCTGTTCCGCTGGGATTTATTGTTCTGTCACAGTTCAACTCACCATGCTGCTGACTTTGCTAAACTACAAACACAGCGCGTCGCTTCCTCTACTTTAACAAACAACTGAACACAGTTGCAGGTCGAATCACTTGGCCAAATCTGCAGTCAGGAGGAAACCATTGGACTTGCAAACTGACTTTGAGTTGAAGTCTGCTTCAACACCTAAAGCGCACTCGATCTGGTCTGAATCAGAATGAGACGAGTGAGTGAACTGGTTTGTTATCACACAAAGAAAAATCCACAGGAACAAAAATGTCACTACAGACCCCACGAGGTGATTTACCAAGTGCCAATAAACCCACAATAAAAAGAAGAACATGAGAACGTTAATTGGATGGATGTGTCCGGTGAAGGTAAGAAACTGAAGACAGGAAGAAGCTCCTGTGTTGGCACTAGTGCATATTTCTACTACTTCTTATGCATCACTGCTGGCAACTGTTGTAGACCAGAGGCCTGGTTGTCTGTCCATCCATCCCAGTCTTGCTAAAATGATATCTCTGGAATATCTTGACAAAACAAAGCTTCCAATTTGGCTCAAATATCCACTGGGATCCGCTGATTAAGTGAGTTGATTTGGTTAAAGGTACTTTTTCCATAAATCCTCTTTTTTTTCCATGCAAACTGTAACAGTTTGGGTGCTTTGATGCATCCAAACATGCAAACTGCATCTGGTCACAGGAGCTGTTCAGGCTCAAACCTGCAAGGTGCAGTTGGGTTGGTCAGAGGTCGAGTCATGTTCTCACACACGAAAACCAACCGCACCTGGGGGGTGAAGCGTTTGATTCAACTAAACTATGTTAACGCACCCTTAGGTCAGGAAATACCCGAAAACAAATATGACTCCCATCAGCCAAAGACAAATCAATCATCAACCCTGAAAGTAACACACTGTATGTTTTTTATTCTTCTTATTATTGGTGCCCGTCGTTCATAAATGGTAAGTAGAGTCTGTATCTTTGACAGGAATCAAAGTAGTTTGCAATGTCGTCTCATTCACCAGTTCACACAGGCAGATGGTGGCGCTGCCATGCAAGGCAGCAACCTACTCATCAGGAGCAGTAAGGGCTTTAGTATCTTGCTGAAGGAGACTTCACCGTCACCAGTGGGGATGGAGCGAGCGACCCTCAGTTATCTGTGTAGGTTCTCATTCATCCAGGTCATCGTAGATCGAAGCGAAGTAAAATCTGGTCAACTGGACGTAAGTTTATCTTGAAGACGTTTCACCTCTCATCCGAGAGGCTTCTTCAGTTCTAGTGAAGAGTGTGGAAACTCCAGCTTATAAACCTATGTGGGAGTGGTCAGTGCTATTGTGGTGGAAACGACCCTCCCCAGACTCACCTGGCCTCTCCAAACGACAGTCGTTGTGCGGTGTCAGGGAGTTTCAGGGGTGGTCGTTAGGGAGTTTCACCGACCACTCAGATGCTAATGGGCTGTGCTGGCATCAGCCGTTCCACATGGGTCTTTCAGCTGAACTCTTTGGGGAAGCTTTGAAAGGACTTGGTTGTAAATAGGTGAAAGGAAATGTCGCAGTCCACCTCCTCTGTTCAAAGATGGTTTCTCTATCCTGACGTGGATGGCTTCTTTAACTCCTCTTTCAAACCATCTGTCCTCTCTGTCCAGGATTTGGACATGGTCGTCCTGGAAGGAGTGGCTTTCCTCCTTGAGGTGGAGGAAAACCGCTGAGTCCTGTCCTCCAGAGTTGGCTCTTCTATGTTGGGCCATGCGCTTGTTGAGGGGCTGTTTGGTTTCCCCTATGTAGAGATCCGTGCAGGCCTCACTGCATCTGACAGCGTATACCAGATTGCTTTTCTGGCTGTGAGGGGTGGGATCTTTGGGGTGAACCAGTCTTTGTCTCAGAGTGTTGTCTGGTTTAAAAGACACAGGGATGCGGTGCTTATTATAGATTCTCCTTAATTTCTCAGAAACCCCTGCCACATAGGGGATCACTATGTTTTTTCTCCTGACTCTCGTTTGGAGAGGCCAGGTGAGTCTCGGGAGGGTCGTTTCCACCACAATAGCACTGACCACTCCCACATAGGTTTATAAGCTGGAGTTTCCACACTCTTCACTAGAACTGAAGAAGCCTCTCGGATGAGAGGTGAAACGTCTTCAAGATAAACTTACGTCCAGTTGACCAGATTTTACTTTGCTTCGACCCTCAGTTACTAGAGAGCACGCTCCTCTTTCAGCCACCACCTCAATCCTCGATCTTAATGTGGTGATCTTTCCTTTTTGAACCTGAAGGGTTGCATCACAGATATCACATGAAGAGAGCGGAGCATCACTTGGACACGACTGGCAAAATGGCTCAGTTTCAACTACGACTGATGTTTGTCCAGTTGCTGGAGTAGACAGGTGAGGTACCTCTGAGGGAGAGGCTGAACATTCATCGTGGCGCTGGTGGCTGCTTCCACATAAACTACAACTGATTCTTCAAACACGCCGGGGAAGTCACAGGCTTCATGTGTTTACAGAAGTGGTAGTTTCATCAGCAAGCACAGTCACGTTATGTTTGTTGTTTTCTCACTGCGACACACAGAATCAAACATGCCGTCATTTCCATACATCATTTGGCAGTGAGCTCACCCAGAACCATCAGCACACAGAGTTTGGCCCAGACAAACCTGTCCCTGCTGGTGTGCAGTTTGCCAAACAGTGTGTGTGAAAAGCTATGGGCTGGCTTTTCATTCAGCATGCGAATCATTCCGTTCATCCAAGTGGCATCAGAGAGAAGCTGTGGATGACGAGAAGCAGGGAGGCATGGAGAGGCAGGCCCGAAGAGTGACAGGAAGGCTCGTAGATAGACAGAGATGTGGGTTATTGGCACATCTACATGGTAGGTGGGGGGGGACTGAGGTTGTGCATACAGTTCCTGATAAAAGCTCCCATCTGTGGCAGTCAAGGCTACTAGTTTCGATAGATAGTTTGGATTTTTGTGCGTCAGATTAGCGGCAACATTAAATCACACAACGCCTCTCTCGGGTTTGTGTATCAAGCTGCCAATCAAACAGGACTGGCCTGAGCTGCTCATTGTGTTCAATCCTATTTGATTTGATTGACTGTAAATGACATTGTCTCCATTATCAATGGCAGAAAATTCAAAACGCAAACATCTTTTAAGTTCCAATGAATTATGTTTTCCCCGGTTAAAACTTCACTTTGAATTCTGAGGAAAGTAAGTGAGCTGTGGTTGCTGGGAACGCAGAGCTCTGGTTCACAGTCCCACCAACCATCAAATGTCAAAGCCATGAGGAAATAAATAGTTGTACCAACTTATTCTTGTCATTTACTGAAGGTCAGAAAAATTATTTAAAGTCATTCCCCCTTCATTCAACAATATCTTTTGCCAAATCAAATTTTTCTGAGAGAACAAGAGCAGGATTTGTGGAACTGGTCGGAGCCAGTCATACCTCAGACACTGATAACAAACTCTGCAGGGTGGAGACCTCCTCTGACCAGCAGCTCAACTTTAAAACCTAAAGACAAATTGATTCTGGATCAAATCAAATTTAATAAGAAATGGAGAGAATTGAAAAACTGGTTAAGTTTTTGAGTCGTTTATAAAGGTTCATGTATCCATAACTTGATTTTAGTATTTTTATACTGGTAAAAGTTGTTTGATAGTGTTACCAATAATAACAGTATGCAGAACACCTTACAATAGGGTTTGCTTTATTACACATTCTTTTTGTTTGCACACTCATGCATTAAAACCTGACATGAAGTAAAAACTGCAGTCTAGGTCAGCTTGATGCTTAATATCACCTCCAGTCGTTGCCCATAAATCCAAACTATGCTTCTAAATCCTGCAGGTCAGTTTACTGTCTCCTGAAGACAGCAGCATGTGCATCATGTACCAATAAGCTTCTGTGTGAGACAGCAGCGTGGATGACTTGTATTTACTCTGCTGCACCACCAGAGGGGACCATTATCAAGTCAATAACCACACGTACAATGACAGGAATACTTCAGTATCACGCGAACAAACAGAACTAACAAGGACAACTGGAGTACACAGAGTCACTCTCTTTTTCTTCCATATTGCTTTTAAAAATCCATCCGTCTATAGGCAGCCCGAAACATCCCTTCAAAGAATTGTTTGTGACAGCACGGGACCCATGTTAGATCAGCTACGCATTCCAGGGTTACAAATGTATTCTGACAACTTTCTCCCTCCCGGAACGCAAGCCCTCACATGTCACACGCTTGTGTCAACATCCATCGTCTGTGTTTCTCTGCTGAGTCAGACTGTGCGTGGAGATGCTGTCTGCAGATGATAGATTACAGTGAGTTGCACTGCTCGTGAGCAGTGATATCAGCCCTGTAAATGCACATCTGGAGCTCCGAGAGCACCCTTACTCTGTGTGTGTGTGTGTGTTGTGTGCACGCCCATGGACTGTGGCAGGTACATGCATGTGGAGATGCTTTGCGCTGTAAGCAGTGTGCCGAGCTGAGCCGAGCTGAGCGGGTCTGAGCTGAGCTGAGCTGAGGTGGACCGAGGGTGTGGCTGCGCCGTGAGAAGTGCCAGGATGCCAGAGAGGGAGGCAGGGAAGGGCTGTGCGGAAGAGGAGGCTTTGGGGGTAAAGGCATGGTCAGGGAGGGTGGCGAGGGATTTGACTTACCAGAAATCTGGGACTGGATGCCAGGCTGGTCGTTTGAGCTGAGCAGCTGGGCCTGGATGGTCTCAACCACACGCTTGAAACGTCGGCTTGGACCTGAAGAAAAACAACAGACATTTGTTAAGCTTCTTCCTTACCTGGCAAAGACCAAAAATGTAAAAAAAAAAAAGGAGAATAATAATTCATATCAACTGCAGATTTGTATCCACCCAGAGGACAGTGTTAATAATGTTCAGATCCTAACAAACAGCCTCTCTAGAGTCTGGCCAGGTTAAGACGTCCCGGTCTGACGGACAAAGCTTGATGGACATAATTAGCATCAATGTGAAGAAACAAAGACAAACTCATCAAGAGCTTCATGTGGAGCTCACGGGCTACGCTACTGACAACGTACTGTGTTTACTGTAAAAGTCTACGGAGGCCGGAGGTAATTCTTGCATTCTGAAACAGAAATGAAGCGTTGACACACACAATTTGGTCTAGAGGGTCAACTGATGCTCCCATGTTCACAGTGCCTGTACTGTTACAACATCCAAGATGCTGTTGTTAACTATGTTACACACATTTTGTACATTTAACAGTCATTTCTACTGTATCATATTTGTTTAAAGCTATGAAAAAAGACTGTCAATGAAATTCAGAATGATTACGACCTCAATATTCCAGAATTAGGGCTTTTATCTAATTTAAACACCCTGTAGGGACCCTGCAGGAGCCAAAATCTCCAAATAAAATGATTTTTTTCTTGACAACGTAACTACTATTGCGAAGAAAGATTTTGTTTTCTTATTGGACAAGCTTGTCACACAAATATATATATATTTTTTTGATTGTTAGACAAATCACCAATTCATGTTATTAGGCAACACTGACATGATAGGATCAAAGGTACATCAGGAATACATAGATAGAGAAGACACAAATGAATTTATGATCTAGTTTACCTGTGACCTCGACATATGAAGGCTGGGATTTATTTGAAACCAAATGTGAAGATGCTGATGCTGTAAATGTGGTTACTGCCAGAGATCCTGGGTACCTGAAAGCAGCGTGAAGGTGACGGAGTAGATGCCGTTCTCCTTGGTGGCGCCACTGCTCTCTGTGTAGGTGATGTCCACCTGGAACTTCACAGGCTTCTGGAAAACTGTCGGACCAGCGGTGGACTTGTACTCAGCCCGGAAACTGGTCTGAGAGATGACGCTGTGGCTCAGACTTGGGATCTGTGAGGAAGGCAGGAGCGGACAGAGAGACAGAGATGGAGGACGTCAAAGTCAGTCCACAGACTCTGAGTCAGCAGCATCACAAACAACTTCTGCATCAGTGAAGGTGCCAGGACAGAGGTAGGAGAACAGGACAGATGAGACATGAGAGGAAGTGACGGGAGACTGGAGCTGTTACAATCAAACACAGCGGGGCATTTTGCAGCATCAGATGTGAACAGATGCCGTCGGCTGCTCTCCTTATCTGGATAAGTGCCATCTAGGAAGCCCCGGCTGAAACCAACCCAGCTTTAAAACTGAGGGGCTGCAGAGAAACACAACACATGTTCCACACCTGTCCTGGTTGCATTCAGCAAGTGTGACAACAGGCACCTTCACGATGTATTTTTAGCGTGTTTGAGGTGCACTGCTGCAGGTTAGCTGATCACTGCATGAAAGCTCCTCTGCTGCAAACTGGTACACACGTAGATGAGGCAGCGATCATGCGTACCTGAGTCAAAAGTGACTTCAATGAATATACTCAAGTGATACTTCACCCAAAAATTGTACTTTCTGTTTTAAGTTCTCACAGGTAGGTTTCTTGAGGTCACAGAAGAAGTGTGCCTTCAAGTATAAGGTCGAACTTCATACTTAGTTAAAGTTTCGTGTGAATGAGCTCCTTCAGCTGGTTGCTCAATGAAAAGCACCAAACCAGGAGGGGGGCAGCCAGTTCCCCTGTAGCTCAAATTGTACACAGATGTGCTTGAGAGTTTGTTGATGTTTTTAGACTGTTTTGCTATCACTGTTGTTATTTTAGCTATCATTGACCTCAGAAGGGCAAAAATGTAATTATCAGCTCAACACCTATCTGAGAGTACCTGAAAAGCGCAATACACATTTTGACCAAAGTATTGCTTGAAGTTCTCATCATATCAACAGATAAAACTTGCGTAGTACACCTTGTTTGTGTTCTATGCTGAGTAATGAACAGGGGTTGATCATGGTCCATGCTTTCCTCTCCGAATCTGCTCTTGCTTTTGCAATATAGATTTTGGTTTTGGTTGAAATTTCATAATTTAAAACTGTGAATGTGACAGACACAACCAGGGACAAAAAGATGCAGAACTGGTTTAAAATATAACTGAACTAATCAACAAAGTAGGGAAAAGATGACGGATGTCATAATTTAAAGACAGAGAGGGGGACAGAAAAGAGAACGAAAGAAATAGACTTACAGAGAGGAAGGCGTGAACGATATCAGCCTTTATGGAGCTGAGAGGTTTGTCTCTAATCACTATGAAGATCTGCTCCTCCTTCTCCAGGTTGATGAAGTTACCAAACCACGACTTCTTCGCCAGTCTGTAGAAAGACCACAGCTGAGATGACATGGAAGCATGACACACATCAGCCATTGATGCGCTCTGGACACAGGAAGACACTAACTTTGACATCAGGCAGTGGGTGGAGGCTTTTCAATACTCTACCAAATGCAAACCTAATTTGTGCAGGCTGTTGACATCAAGTCAATGTAATTACAAAAATAGACTTGATTAGGGGGCGGCACAGTGGTGCAGTGGTCCTGCCTGTGGCCCCCCAGCAAGAAGGTTGTGGGTGGAGCCCCGGCTGCAGCACGGGATCTTTCTGGGTGAGTCTCCATGTTCTCCCTGTTCCTGCTGGGTTCTCTCTGGTACTCCAGCTTCCTCCACAGTCCAAAGACATCAAGAGGGACCAGGTTAATCCAGACTCTAAATTGACCGTAGGCGTGGCTGGGAGAGCTGAACTTAAGTTGGAAGTAGATGTAATCAAGATGGAGTTTTTTGGACGCAGGTCTTTGAGTTTCAGAGCCGTGTCCGAAAAAGTGCATCTCGATTACCTCTACTACCAATTGAAGTTCAGCCAATTGCAGTGAATACTGTATACATTTCACAATCGAGATGGAGTTTTTTTGGAAACAGCTCTGAAACTCAAAGACCTGTGTGTACCTGTGTGTAAAAATTAATGGTGGAAGGAGCTTTGCAAACAAAATGGAGATCGCAGAGATTCTGGTCAATGATTGGAGTGTTGTGGTAGATTCCTGGCTCCCAAATACCCGCGTATGGAAACGAGGAAATAAAAGCAGACGGATAACTTTTTGCCCCTGTGAATTTAGTAAGTGTTGCTTATTTGAGCTGATATATGTTACAATACAAGTAGCGGAGCAAGTTTGGTCAGAAGACAGCATATTAGGGCATGTTAGTACATAAATAAGTATTTCCTTAAAGATTAAAAAAACTGGAGAAGAGGCCCATTTTTGGATATTCTAATATTCACAATGGAAGTCGGACTGTCAACAGAAGCTAGTTTCTACTAAGCTTATCCGGTTTCTGCTACCGCTTATCCTTTTGAGAATTCAATGCAGGTTTCAGGAATACTTCCACTCCAGTGAATTACACATTTATGAGAGCATCATCATGCCCTGCAGTGGTGTTAAACTCAAACCAGCAATTTCACATTTTTCCCTTCATTTGCACAAAGGCAGTCATGGAATGTGTTATGCAGATGGGGGGGGGGGGACTAAAGACTGTTTATGGAAAAGGAACTTCCTAAAAACAGCTGAAGGTGATGACTTACGTTGTGCATCACTAAGAGGGTTGTGTGCCTCATGTGCTTTCTCATCGCCTCACACTGAGTCTTGTTGTCACATTTTGGATAAGCTGGCAAATGTAGCTAGTAACTGTAACTGCGTCAGCACCTTCATACGATGTGGCTGTGTGAGCAAATATGAGACCAAACGACAGGAAAATAAGGGTGGAGCAGTGGTCCTCACTGTCGCCTCCCAGCAAGAAGGTTCTGGGTTCGAGCCCCGGCTGGAGCACGGGGCCTTTCTGTGTGAGTCTCCATGTTCTCCCTGTGCCTGCTGGGTTCTCTCTGGTACTCCAGCTTCCTCCACAGTCCAAAGACATCAAGAGGGACCAGGTTAATCCAGACTCTAAATTGACCGTAGGCGTGGCTGGGAGAGCCAATGGTTGTCTGTCCATATGTGTTGGCCCTGCCATGGACTGGTGACCTGTACGGGGTGAACCCCGCCTCTCACCTGAAAGCTGATATAATAGGCCTCAGTCCCCCCATGACCCTTAACAGGATAAGTGGAAGAAAATGGATGGATGGACAAGAAAATGTGAGGTATGTCCATGCGTTACTCACTCTGGTGAAGAGTCTGGAGTGAGACTGGACATGTCCTCCTGTGTGGGCACTGTGGATGCAAGGTCACATCGTTTGGTCAAAGAACAAAATTTATAACATGCCTGCATGCACACACAGTCACTCACTCACTCACTCACTCACTCACTCACTCACTCACTCACTCACTCACACACTCACACACTCTCTCTCTCTCTCTCTCTCACACACACACACTGACTCACTGCTGAAGTCACAGAAAAAAAAAGATTTGCAGAGACTGCTTGCATTGACTCCATGCTTGTTTATGTCAGAAAAAAATAATCTGTCTGTGTAAACGTGAGTATTTTGAGATCATTAGTTGTCTGGTGTCATTTCAAGGTGCTATGAAAGCAGCATCGGGAAAATAAATAAACTTAAGCATAAAAGGAAGAAAAGAGGTCAATTTTCCACTCCCTGTAATGAGATCATTATCTTGTACATGACATGGCTAGAGGCTAGTGTTTGTTACGATAAAGCTGGCAGCAAATGAATTTAATCTAAATACAGATATTAAGAGCAGGGAGACTGTTTGAACTTGTTCCTCCGAGCTAAAACAATGCAGTCGATGCATAAACACCCTTTCTGCTGTTTCCATTAGCATACAGATAAGAATTGGGGCCCATGTTAACTAGGCAAGGGTATCAACCAGCACAGAGCGGTGGGTCTTCTCGCATCATCCACTTTTTCAGTTTATGTGTGTGTAAGAAAGTGAAAACAGGCTAGGTGAAGGTGACTGAACAGACACTTTCAGAGCTCTGACACAGCTTTGCTCCGCAACTTAAAACTCTTCTCTCCAGGGAAACATATGGTGTCTGGAAGGTGCAAATACAATGGAAACCCAAAGCACTGCAAATAGGTTAGACACACGTAGCTTCAAATGCAGCCGCCTGGTGTCGTCTCAGGTGATTCCATGGACGAAGGTGGCACTACGCTGTGGCACTTAAGGAACATGCAATATCTCTCCTGCTGTCTGATTTAATGAACTGAGGCTTTCCCTACAATGTGAAGCAACCACAGACGAATCAACACTCACCTGAATTTACACGTAGACTGCATTAGAGATGGGTCTTCTTCGATCACATGATCCTACTTGTTTAGTCTACAACAGTGTTTAAATGAATTGGCTTATTTAGGGTTTACTCTTTATTGTTGCTGTTGTATTTTGTTTTCTCTGACCACAAACGATTTGGGGACAAGTCCCACGATCATACGAACCTGATGCCACCATAAAAATGTCCTCCCACCCCACCTACCGCCGGCCCCTCCTCCCACGCTACCTTGCATTTTCCTGCGGTGGAAACGTGGCGAGCCCAGGAAGCTGTTCTTGATGGAGTTGAGGCGTGTCCTCCAGGGCATGCCCCCGATGGAGGGGCTGGGTGGCGGCGTTGGGCTGGGTGTACCAGCCGGGCTGTCCTTTGGCGTGTGCACTGGAGTGCCTTTGGGGGTAGGGAGAGGGCTCCCTCGGGGAGAGGGGTGGGGGGTCACCTGCGTGATGGGGACAGATTTGCCATTGTGGTCAGGATGGAGGTGGTGGCGGCGGAGGGGCGACATAGGAGGCACGGGGGACAGGGGGATGGAGAGCTTGGGGGGGACGGTGAGGGGAGGGTGCCGTCTCACCCGGGGACTGTTGGGGATGCACGGAGCCAGAGGCTGGCTGGGTGTGGTGGGCTCAGACTTGGGGTTGGAAGGGTTCTGGGCAGTGTTGGGGAGCGGATTGGACCTGGTGGTCTGTAGTGGCTTCTCAGACATTTTGGGCTTGGCGGGGAGGGTCTGCGTGCGAGGGTGCATGAGGGGAGACCCCATCTTTGGCTGGAAGGAGTTGGGTGTTCGGGGCCCCACCCCATTAAGGCGGACCTCAGTGGAATGTGTGGGGCTGCAGTTGGGGGACTGACACAGGTCGGGGGACTGAGGCGGGATGAAAAAACGTCGGTTGGGCTGTGATTGGTCATGCACCATTAGACATGACGGCAGAGTCAGCCAATGAGAGAGTGGCCACAGTCAGAAGAATACCACAGCCCGAAAAAGGTTCATTCCCAGAAATAAAACACAGCAGGAAAATAAAAAAGGAGCGTGGCAGATGGGTTGAGCGGTGGAGCAGGCAGGAAGTGGTGAGAGTGCAAGAAAGAAAGAAAAACAGAACATGCTATTAGCATAGTGAACAGCCAGTCAGGAGGCAGCAGTGGAGCATTCGTGATGCAGTAACAGTAGAGATGCACCAAGATCAAACCTGCTGACCCGACCCTTGATGTCTTGTCACCTCATCTTATATATTTGCCTGTTTGGAAGATTGCCACTTAAAGACACAATGAGTAAACATATAAGAATAAGAATACTTTATTTATCCCACACTGGGGAAATTTCGATTTAAATCCTAATATAGCGACATTTACGTCAAGCCTGTCCATTTGTCAGGACTCATCAAATAACGCTGGAGCAATTTTCAGAAGCTTGGGAGGGGTGGAGCATCGGCCTTTTTTGGACTTATTCAAATCATGGGAGGGACACAAGTGACTTTTCTCTAACATTGTGAGATTTTAGGACCGAATGCTCAGAAACTTGAGTAAAATTGCTTTTTTTTCTTTTACTCACTTTCTTTAAAAATGTCAGTATAACGCATCGTCATAGCCACAGATCACTTTTCGCATGTTTTCTTTCTCCCTGAACTCAGGCAAATTTATCATCTTTGTTACAATGTAAATTAGCAGGCAAAAAGCCTTTAATGCTGTTCCAGCATTAGAGGAGACAATGAATTTTCAGTAGGGACAATAAAAAGGGGATTAGCTGTCATCCCTACAGATCTGACACGACAAATAATGCAAATCATTGCAAGGAAGAGCCTCCTATCTCTCATCAAACCAACATTTCAGTGACAGCAACGACCGTCTTTAAGTTATAAGCTCTTGGTAGAAAGTAAGAGGTTGGCGTCACCATGGCATCAAGCCTCCCAGCTGATTCAGAAGCGGAATGTAAGTCAAGTAGAAGAGCTTCAACTTCAGCTTTTAGTTTAACTTGTGCAGTTGTAAATTGTTATTTTGGGTAATGAGCTGGAGTCCTGCTCCTCATGCTACCACACTGATCAGTACAAGTCTGATCAGGTCGAGCAGCGTGATTCCTGTCTGATACGTCGGTGCATCCCTCATGAGCAGCAAGTGAACCCATTGAGAGCTAACAACTTTAGCTTCACCCCCCCACCTGGGAAAGCAGCCAGAGTACATGCATCGTAGTGCTGCTGCACAATGCTGTGGAATGAATGACCAGACAGCTGAACAAACTGCAGCAGCAGGAGTCTGACGTGACCACGCTGTTTGTTCCCATGGCAGCACTGTAAAACACGTGTGATGACTGCTACACACGAAGTGATCCTCTCGTGTGATGTAAAACAACGGGAGCAGCTTATGTACAAATCAATGGGCCTCATGCACAAACCCTTTTTATTCAGCTATTCCATAAGTGAGGTCATGAACTGTCACACAAGTTGTGTTGGCCCTGTAGATGTTAGGCTCCGCTTTTCTTCCCGGGAGGAAAAACATTTACACCAACTCAACAACAGCACAGTTAACAACCTGATTTCACTGACAAAAGGCCTTTTGTTGCATTCCTGACAACTCAGAAGTCAGAATTTCAACCTGGAGATTTGCAACTTCCGACTCTCACTCGGACGGCAAAAACAAAGGACACCAGGCGGCAGTAGCGAACCCAAAGCTGTTTGCCGACCACAAAACAAAAGAAAAAAACTCAAAAGAAGAAGCTCTGCTCTCTGATTTTTTGTCGGACACTTTAAATAATTTCTCCCTCCCAGAAACTCATCTTCCTCTCAAATTCTGAGTTGTCCTGAATGCAGCATTTGAAAAGGTGTTATCATGCGACGTCCATCCCAAAACTATGGGCATGTAGTCCCTGCTGAGCAGACTGGCTGCAGCTGGAATGGTGCGCTCCCATCAAGAGAATATTATAATAGGACTTCAAAATTAAAACAAGGACATTCATTATAAAAAGCCACTGTGAGTGTTTAATGATATGCAGCCTGTGTTCCTGCTGAAGATTAGCTTAAAACATGCATGGCTTTTAAAAAAAAAAAAGTAAAACTAAATAAATAAAACAATAAAAAATAATAGAAGCTACACATGAAGGCTCCGGGTTGATTTGCACAGCTAACCTTTCAGCTTTGTCTCCGCCACAGCGATTTCAGACTTTTCTATAAGAATGATGGGTCGCGCCTTCAGCCAATCTGAGGCTGTATGGTAATCTTTTCTGTTGGGACATTAATCACCAGTTTTCATTTGGAGTTTGGCACTTGGCCTCCAATGGATCTGGTCCCACATCTTCTAAAGCTCTGTGACAGACCGTAAACGCTTATTCACAGCGAGGTCAGATGTTGGCCTTCATGAGAGGACTAACACACCACTGTCTGGGTCTCTCAGCACAGCGAGCGCTTCGACTGGTACCATAATATATCGATGGCTTTCACTCTGGCTCAGTCACGATAGCCAGGCCTCCAACAAGACAGAAATCTATGATGTCGTCAGTCAGGAATCTGTATGACAAACTCTTCCACAATATGATTTCCATTCAGGGGTCAACAATCATTATGAGACAATAGGATTCACTCATTCACGACAATCTGTTAAATCTATGTCAGCTCACAAGATGTAACAAAATACCATCTGACTGTTTTATGTTCAAAGGAGGTGCACTTGGCCAGAAACGCTTCAAGAGAGACCAGCTGTTTCAATCGATTTCAAAAGAAATGTGTGTTTTAATGATTGCTTTGACGTTGCATTGATGCAACTGGACTGTGGATCATTCAATCAAGGTATGGCCGTCATATCTTAGACCTTTAATGGCTTGACTCTCGCTGTACTTCCTGACACATGGACTTATGACATCAGCAGAAGTGTGTATGAGCTACAGACAAGAGACTGAAGTGAGCGGCTATCCATGTGTGAGTGAAGTAACATACCAGCTGGGCCGACTGGTGTGGATGCATTGTGGGAAACTAGTCAGTGTGCTGGAGGGACGGGCACTTACCCTGGGACTGCTGAGAGGACTGGTGGACAGACCGGATGATGCTCCGCTGATAGACCGCGATCTACACATGACAGCACACACACGAAGTCAGACGAGTCAAAAGTTATAGAGAGATGCACAATGAGCACACGGCACACTAAAAAAGCGACACCCACACAGACACAACATGCAGGTACTGAACAATGACCCTACACCTCTTTGGGTTGTGGCTTCAGAGAGCAACTTCAGTCTTGGAGGTTATTTGAGCTCAGCCAGACAAAAGTTGAGCCCAGTGACTCAAACAAGGATGGATCGCTCTTTCTTGCTGTTTCCTGCCTCTGCTTTTCACCAACTTCTATTACTCTGTCGTTCAGCTGAAACTTTCTCTCTCTCCTCCTGTTTTCCTCCTGGAATCCCTGTATCTATCTGTACAATGAGCTATCCACCTGTCTTTGTTAACATTTTCAAACATTGCATACGAAACGTATGAGGAGAAGACACGGTAATGAAAAAGAGATTGAAACAAGTTCTGCTGTCTTGCATACATAAAAAACTGAATGTTGTACTGTAAGAGCTGCCATTCCATAAACTACTTCTGGTATTGCGTTAATATGAAATTCCCCACATTGACGTATTTCAGCGTGTTCTGTTTGCTTTGTTTTTTAACAACACTTCTAACCATCTCTCCTGAGGGTTTATGTGCCCACTGGTGACTTTCATGTTAAATTTGTTTTCTGTGTAACAGCGGAGCAAAAATCAAGTGAGCTAATTTGAATAGCTTGAGAAGTCGCGGCAGTCGCTGTGTTACAGGCATAAAATTGACAGATGAACAGATGCTGGACTGAGAATTTAGGATTTACTGACGAGAGAAGATTAAGTAAGGTAAGAGGTTTCCTAAAGTTAATTAGGATTTGCCTCTGTGATTACAAATCCTACAATGTATTACACTCTTCCTTCCGACTAATCCTGCATTATACTCTTATTATTAATGTAAGACAGGCCCTGAATCGCGTCTTCACAAGGCAACGGAGGCTCCTTGATTTGTGTCATTCAGGATATCAAAGGTCTTCATGGCTGAGGAGCTCAGAGCAGAGCTACTTGCTCCTCGGTGCCCAGGGCAGACCCGAACACACTGGAGGGATTATGCAGCTAATCTAGCCTGGAAATGCCTTGATGACCCCTACGAGGAGCCGGAGGGTGTTGCTCGGTTGGTGGACGCCAAGGACCTGCTGCCATGGTGACACAGCTCTGGATATGGACGGATTGGACCTCACTCATGCCTCATGTTGCGTAAACTCAGACTCTACAAGACTCAATCATGTACGGCAGAGATATATTTAACCCATCAGTGGCGCCTGATTAGCTCATTGGATTGGACCGCTGCTTTGTCCCAGTATACCTGAACAGGGAAGAATCAATTTATGAGGGAGAGTATTGCTGACTTTTGAACAGTAGGTGACGGTACAGCTTGTCTCCCTGTCCCCATGGTTCCCACACGACAATGGCACCCCCACCGTGACTGTGCGCTGTTCAGCTTTGAGGTTAAATAACGCAGCTGGAGCCAAGAGACACGAAGAATGCCAGGCCAGTTTGAGGTTGATTAAATTGTAAACATGCCAGAGCAATTTGATCCGAATCAGAAAGAATTTGTGTTGGCAATCAACTCAGTGGCTGAATGTGTGTGTGTGTGTGTGTGTGTGTGTGTGTGTGTGTGTGTGTGTGTGTGTGTGTGGTGACCAAACGTAACAATGGATACTTTCCACAAGCCATAGATAAAAGTTGTATCAACATCAAGCACCCGTAATTATTCTCTCATCTGTTTGTATTTGGTGTCTCTTTTGTTCCAGGGGCAGAGTTGATGCTGGTATCATGAGCATGTTTAGCGTGGTTACACAGACTGAGTCTTGAACCAGGGGATCTAAAGCAGTAAGCAAGCTGACCAAAATTTGGAAAGTTTTAAAATTACACAAATACTCAGTAAAGTGCTGGTGTTGCCAGATGGAGGACGTGACGATAGCTTGATCTCAATCCATTCAGTATTTGGGCAGGTGTTCAGCTTCATTCATCAGGTCCTGTTGCTGTCATGGCTACAGCTTCGACCATGTATTCAGGATGCTAGCTTGTGTGCAGCTAACTGATCAACTGATTCACAGAGTGTTCCTGAACGTGTCGGGAAATCTGCCCTCTTGGTCAAACACTGTCACTCAACAACATCCTGCATGTAAGTCAAAATCTAGAAATACGTGAAAGACAACAGCTTGTCAGCAATTGCACACACTCACACACACTCACACACACTCACACTCACACACGACTGAAAAATTCATTAACAATTGTTTTCCCTTTCTTCTCTTCATGAGTCTTTTCATTTTTCATATACGTGTCATTAACTTTTCATATCTCCCTCCATGTCTTTTTTGCCCAAATGCCTTCTCTTTGTAGGAACCCCCCTCCCAACACAACACAACACACACACACACAAGCACACACACACAAGCACACACACACGAGCTTGAGGACTGCTGGATTTAATTGCCCATAGACAATTTGCCTTTGTTGGAACTGGAAAATGAAAACAGTAAATCATGATTAAATGTGCTTGAGGTGCGCACATACACGCATACACACAAACACACACTCACACACATACATGCATACACACACACATACACACACTCACACACAAGTGAGCACACACGCTGACGAGCTACATTGTTCTAATTTGAGACAATTTTAGTTAAACGCTCTGAACACCCTCAGGTGTAACTGGTTGTTGTTTGTTACTTTTATAACTATTATGACCCTCAGCACCTGCAGGTATTGGTAAGCAACGTAAGTTCTTATTTCTGGCCTCTTCACTCTCGGGACAAAACGACACAATCAAAAAAGTTTAAGACTGAGCAACAGCAGCCCAGCGGGACCATTCAAAAGACCCTCCCACTACATTCTCATCCCTAAATTGTCAATTTAACTACGTTTATGTTCTTTTAAGGTCCCAGGTCGTGTTTGTGGTGTTTATTCAATGTCCCCCAGTTGTGGGGGAGACACACCAAGTGTGAGGCAGTGTCATAACCTCTGTTTGAAGTAGCTCCCCTTTTTTGAATCGCTGCGGGAAAATGGACCAATGCGATTTTGGCTGAAGTGTGACGTCACAGTTCAGTCAGTGCCCCCCCACTCGCACACACTGAACCCACCCCTTTCACACACGCCCCTTCGACATGTTTCGGGAGGGGGCGATCATGCGAGCGAGCCCAGTGAATGCAGCTCTCTCGTGTCGCTCGCTCGCGCGACACAAACTGGCGCCTGCAGCAGCACCGACTGAGCAGATTGATTGAATGAATGGCCTCGATAGAATTGACACCTTTGTTTTATCTGCGCTGTCTGTCGCTAGCTGGCCTGGCCTGGCTTGAGGGGGAAGGAATCTCGCCAGCCAGCCAGGCTACCAAGGGGCCAGGCCACCCCGCCACTTCATATACGGCTGGATCCGCGAATGGGCCGTGGGTACTTGGTATCTTATCTTACGAATGTTGTTGTTTGATATGGAATGTTGTCAATTGACAGTAGCAGTCACACTTAGCACCGGCGACAGTTAGCCGAGAAAGTGGGAGTGCTTTCTTTTTAGTGACAGTGAGGGCAGCCAATCACCGAGTAGTAGTTAAATGAGGTTACCAGATAAACAACGGCAACCGATCGCCGTCAACTCATGCACTTGCATAAATAATGAGGTTGCCAGATGAGGTCAGAAACGACCCCAACAGGAACAAACGACACATTCTAAACCCAACATGGGAACATAGCGGTTTCAGAGAGCTTTTAGGAAGCTTTGAGTCATCACAGACCCAACCACTTTTTGTGGGGTTACAAATCACACCACAGAACAAGAATTAATACCCCCTTCAACCTCTCTATGGCACCTTTAAGCAAAAGACAAAGAAGGGTTGTACATCTCACACTATCAAGTCAAAGAGGACGAAATAGCCATGAGTTCTCTTATTTGGCTCTTGTCTCAATAAATCAAAGCTTCCATGTTCCTGCCTGGAGCCTTCATGAGAGAGGCGGGGGAGGCAGCCTCCTCACAGCATTGACTTGTCATGGTAAAACAGGAAGAACTCACCTGATTTCACCACAAACCAGCAATGACCTGACAGTACAGAGTTTACATGTAAGAAGGCTCACGATGGCCAAGATTTTTTGCTGTCACTTTGCCTCTCTAACTTCTCTAACCTTCTGTCTTCTGCCCTCACGTGTCTGAATGTTTATGGTTCATAAATCAATGACGATGGTTGTGAATCAAGCAATGGTAGAGGATTGTGTTGTGTTGTGCTACATATTCTAAATAATTGAGTCTTGCCATCAGTGTAAGGTTGCTAGGCAACAGTGAAGCCTTGGTGAGCTGCTGCCAGGCAAAGTGACTGTCAGCAACGACTCCAGCCAAAACTTCCTGTAAAAGCCCCAGCGTGTTTGTGTGCTACTATGCATCTTCTCGCTTGTTTCATTTTTTGAGGTTTGTGATCTGTTAAGTGCTTGAGTGGCCCTACCTCTACCTTGCCTAACACACTCACTCACACACACACACACACACACACACACACGTGTGCTAACCAAGCAAATTTGCAGTGTTTCCACTGACCTTGTATGTAAAAGGCAAACGATCCCAATTCCATATAGAAGTTTTTGCTCTCTTCTGAGTGAATGTGAAGTGTTTTTAATCCCTTCTTTTCACCTGAAAGTGGTGAACCACTGCAGCTTGGCCATCGGATCGGCCTCATCTCATGTTGAGGAAGTGTGTGTGTCTGCCAGTTCTCACCCACAGCAGCACTCGATTACTGACGGTGAGGGGACTCTCCAAACACTTCAAAAGAAGCTTCTATGAACACGCAACTCTTTGAGTATGACACCCATCCAGTCAGCAAACAGGAAGCTGATGCCAGTTACTCTTTGATATGTGAACATTAATAACTGCCTTATTACTGGTGGTGTGTGTGAGAGAGCAAATGCTTCATTTTATGGATCTCCCCAATTAGATGATGAGCAAGATAAAGGGCTATTCAGACGGAGAGAAAGGCTTATTTCCATCTTGTGTTTGTGCTCCATCTGCATTCCTGGCAATTAATTTATGCTAATCTCCATCCAGGCTGTGAATCCATCGACACACCATGTTTCCCTGCAGAAGGTTAGCTACAGAGGACGGCTGGAGGAGCACACATGATTAAAATGACCTTTCCCATGCTTCAATAGAAAAACACACCAGTAAAACACAATACAAACACACACGTCGACAATGGGGAGTGAAGATGGTGGGAAGAAGAAGAAGACAACAGAAGATGAACACACACAGGAATATTCAAATTTTGAAACTTTCCAGGGGCATTAGTGGGAATATACAAGAATTAACTGGAACTATTGGGATAATTTTATTGATCTAACCATGCTGTAATTTTCAAGGAGAAAGGCAAGCACATGGTAAAACACATTTTTAAAAAAAATGAGTTTTTTGTTTTTTTTTAACTCCATCTGATGCTGCTGGGAATGGAGGGTCCAGGTGCAGGGGCGCGCTGAATCCAGACCACGCTCAGTCAAACAGAAATAGAAAACAAACTTGCACAAAGCAATAGAATCAACAGATTTGGGAGCTGCTGGTTAACCTCAGTATCACTGATCAAATGTAGTTTGTGAAATCTGAGTGTGCACGTGAGGGAAGAATGCACAGCGCACAGTTAAATACAATTACCACAAAATGTCTGAAGATAATTCCCATATATGCCTGTTAAGCCCCTTGTATTCCCACTACTCCCCTGGAAAGTTCCCTACTGTTCCCAAAAAAACCTTCCAAAGTAAATTTCCAAGAAAGTTTCCAGAAATCTACCAAAAAGGTTTGACCCTATTGGAACCTGAAGTTTAACTCTGAGTGTCTTGTGTGTGAATGGTGAGCTGCATAAAAGAGTTCAGCACAGCCCAAAGATTGTCACCCCACCTTTGCAAGAACTGAGGCTGAAAATTCCGAGTCTATCATCAAAGGTGTAATGTGGCATTTTTTTTCTGGTTTCAGGCACACAAAACTATTCTGCCCATTAACAGGGTCATCACACGGATCCAGTCGAGGCTGATCCCTGGACCTGCTCACCAGTGCACAACGCAGGCTGGGAAACAAAACTCCGATTTCTTTTAAAAAAAAAAAAATTTTATAAGAGATGTATCAGATAAGACATGAATCCTCTCTGAGCAAACCGGCACAGACCAGACATTTAGTGTTTGTGTATCTGATTATGCAGGTCAGAATCTGGAGCTGCTTAAAATCTTTAAAGAAATAATAAAATAAAGAAACCAATTTAAAAAAATACTTCCACTGCATATAACTAAGCTTGAAAGTCAGGAACAAGAAGCAAAGTATTCTCTTACCTACTTATCAGGTAATATAATCAATACTCAGACCCAAACGCCAAATTTTTCAAAAAAAACCACAGTTTTTCTTCAAGTACAAATCAAAATCCTCAAGGATTTTCTAGAAAAATCCAATGTTCGATACACAACTGCAGCCTTGTTTAGTTTTCAGTTCATTGTGCAGTATTTCAGGACACTGATGAATCACTACAGTAGAAACAGGCTCAGTTCTTTTACCTCTGACATGCAGAACTTTTTTTTGTAATATTTGACAAATTTGATTTGCCACTTGGAAAAAAAATGAGCACTTTGTTTCGTTTACACCCTCATATCTACTTTGATTTGGCGATAGCACACTGAACATAGTTGGAAGACATTTGTTCGCTAACACAGCATGCTACATTTAAAAGTGAATGACAAGGACATGTCAGGAGTTTATCCACTAATGAATACCAAACGAACGTAAACTAATGGATGGTAGAAACAAAATGGAGTTGACACTACAAACAAACACTAGACTAACAGATGAGTCAGGACGGGCGGAACAGACCAATACCTTTCTTCCTTGCTGCAGTTAGCGTTTGTGATATCCAAGCTTTTACTGAAAACAGATTTGCTAAAAAAAGGGGGGCAGACAGAAAATCAGGAGACAGACAGAAAGGCCGTCACAAAAGGGGATTCCTACCATACACCATGCCATACTTACAAACTCAAAACAAAACCTTGGAACAAACGTAGCACAGGGAAATGATAAAAGTACCATGAAATAAAGAGCAACACAAAACATGCACGGATCCACAAGTCATGGGTCATGCCGGAGTCATCGGGACGTTCAACACACTTGCTTGCTGAAAAGAAACCATACTGCTAACTTTTCATGTCCTGGAGCTTGTTCACAGAGTCAGATATTAAGCTTCATCACCTTGTCTGAATCAGTCATCAGTGAGGCCAACTGCCTGCTACGCCTGCTGCACTGGGATGACAACTAAGTAGGTAACTCCTGCTGAGTCTCTGGATGTACAAACACCGTGGAAGGGCAGGGACATCACCATAAAGACGCAGAATCGGTTTGAGATATGTGAAGGGGTTTGCCACATCAGGAGCGTCTCCGCGCTTTTCAGCTCACAGCTCTGCCCAAAATGAGCACTCATTCTTGTTTTACGGTGCCACAGCTCCTGACACTGTTGCAATCCCCCCACGCGAAGGGAAAACCACACACCTTTAACACCGTGAACAGCTTAAGAGAGTAAGATTCAAATTGATGCAGTGAATGTCAAACTTCTTCAAACCATTTTTTTTGTCTCAGAAAATAAACATTACAATGGTGTTTATTCTCTGAAGTTTATCAGCTCAAATCAGCATTAATGGGGAAGATGGGAATGCAAAGGCTCTGGGAATGTTGTAACTCGTGGCCAGTTCCAGCTCTTCCGATGTCCGAGGCATGTAGCGAGAGCGGTTGGAGCTCTGCTATTAACAATATCCTGTACATGGAGGGATGGAAGCTTATCGCCTCTGCCAGTAACTCCCACGACTTGTTGTCATCTCCGTAGGATCAACCTGTCGGTGCTGAAGCAGCAGCTTAACATCTTGCAGTGCAGCTACCAAAGACTGAGCAGAAGCCCCACACACTACACTCCAGTGCTGTTTAGACAACACAAGACACTTCTATCTCTGGATTGGCTGCATTTATGATGGCAAACATTATAAACCAAACATTTTTTTTAAAATCAAACAAAATCAACCCAACAAAAACAGAAGGGCAACTCCTTGTCTGCTTGCATTGAGAACAGGACCAACTGGCCTCTGAATGTAGGTCTGTAGGGTTAAAAACCTGTGTGGAAGTGCAGTGGGTAAAGAGAATAAAGGTTGTTTTCTCAACAACACATGCAAGAGTTCAGTTTTTGTGTCAACTGTTTTCTGAATTTCCAATTTGAAATCATATTTACTCCAATGCCATGAAACGGTGAGATACCACCTAAATAGCAGTGCCCCTAAGTGAGCGTTCGACGACACTGTCGCGACTTACACCTGTGTCGTGACTGATGTGGAGGCTGATGAAAACCTCTTAGTGTTTGCATCGGTTGCACACCCACAATATTCACTGTTAAACTAATTTGAATGGTTTGGGTCATGTGAAGAGAATTTTGATTTTTCTTTCTTTTTTTTTCTTTCCACAAAACTACCTGTTATGGAGGTAATAATGCCCAAAGAGCCTATCAGAAATAATGCATAAAAAAATTGCTGCCAGTCATATTTTGCCTTCAACGTGAAGGGGGACGACCAGAAAAGACATCATTTGGAAAACAAAAGCGTGTTCAAGGATCAAGAGGAGAACCGGTTGAAGGGCTGTTTAGGAGGCAGAGACAACACAACAAACTAACAAAGCAGCGAAAGCTCTGACACAGTTTGGAGCTCTCAGGGCTTCATGCTGCAAAGATGTCTCTAGGGAATTCAACCTGGAGGTGAAGCATGCAGCTTGAGAGATATCTGGTGTGTTTGTGGAATAACAAGATGCATTTCAGAAAACACATTATGGTCTGTGCCTTCAGGAATGTTAAAATGACTCTGCAGCACGTTCATAAATCTGGAGCTCTCTGGACTTTTTGTCAGGCATTTCTACTGATCCACTCTTCATAGGCTGTAACTTAGGCTTGTGACACAAGAGACAGGGTTTTGGTTACATTCTTATTTTGCAAGAAAAAAGTAATTGTGTGCTTGCATTTTTAAGCACCTTTGCAACATTAGGACTTTTGTACTCTTCTTGTCCAAATTATGATCAATATTGAGTCCATTGTGTGTCCAAGCAGCACAAACACTCACGGTCATCGTTCTTCAATCTGCCAAAACTGACTTCTGTTTCCTGTCCTGCGTGATGCATGCGCCTATGTGCGCGCGCGCACGCACACACACACAGACACGCACACACCCACACACCCCAGCGTCCTGTTCATGCAGTTTCACAGCTGCTCTGAGGTTCTACCGGAGCTGAGAGCACACTGTTAGACCCTGGCAGGGGGGCTGGTTTATGTCCCATCTTGAATGAGTGCACTGCACATCCTGAACCAGCCAAGTGAGGTTGCGATAACGATGCGTCATGTATTTGACCACAGCGACGGAGGGAAGGACTCACAACTGTGGACAGACCTCCCAGTCAACTTGACAAAGCTCCGTGAAGCGAAGGATTGAAATCAAGTTGCAGTGAGAACAAACACAAAGGGACATAAATAAGAGAAAGCAGCACTCAGACTTTGGTGAGGTGCTGCTGAGATCTACCTTCTTCCCTCAATTGCCTCAACTGGGATCAAATACATTTTTTATCATCACTGATAACAACCATCTTCTACATACTTGAACAACTGCATATCCTCTTAATGTATCAACGTAGTTTTCCATGCACATGAACACAAGTGCACATCAACACGTCTTACCTCTGACCATGAGTCGCCATATCGATGGCTCGTCTTACAGGTACGGGTGATCCTCCCTCCGTGACGCTGAGCACCTCCATTGACTTCCTCTCCGGCCTCCGCTTACCGTGACGGCTCAGCATGGGCGAGTCCACGCGTTTCCTCGGAGGGTCTGCTGAGCGGGGTCAGGATGAAGTCATGAAAGGTCAAAAAAAAGGATGACACGAGGACAGAAAGCAGCCACAAAATACAATATAATAACTTGTTCATGGTTTAATTGTTTTTATTCTAATAAACTTTAATCTGGAGGGGTATCAGCTGGATGGTGGTATTAGCAGCTTTCAGATATTTTCCAGGTCTTAGTTCACACACTGGCTTGTCAACGTGAGACCTTCACGCATACGAAGTCAATGATGAGCTGTTTTCCCCTCCAGCGTGGGCAGAACTTAAATGCACTTTAAAGCTTTTCCTGCAAAAACAGCTGCCTGTTGCAACCCCAAAACACACAGTGGAAGCCTTATGGTCTCATACAGAAGAACAGCAATTGATTAGTTGAAGCTCACTCACACAGCTGAGGGGCTCCGCCTTCATGACACTGATATCTTAACCATATCCTGAAAATAATGTCTGATTGTGTTTGTGTCTTTTATTGATCCAAAGCTGTAAGATAAAATACTGCCAATCCTCCTCCAAAACTGAATCACTTTATAAGCAAATAATAATTTTATCTGAGTACACACACACACACACACACACACACACACACACACACACAAAATAGGATAACATTTAAACATGGACCCACCCCCTCACTGCCTGCCTATGCCAAGCAGTTATCATTGCCACACCAGCAAACATTTTGTGTACATGTTTTCAACACGTCAACACACTGACGTTTAGTGCACCTTAGTTTAGCGTCTTAAAAACGTTCCTGAAATAAATGCGAAAAAACCTTTATAGATTCAAACATTTATATAAAAAAAGGGCTTTGAAAATTACTTGCAGGTTGACAGTTTTCAGGTCGATTTATTTGAGTACAGATATTTGAAAAATGTACTTGAGTATTTGTTTTTTGGAAACTTTTGACCCACTACATTTTTCTGAAGGTCATCGCTACTCTAGCAGTACTTTCAAGCATGAAGCTCTCAACTTACTCCTTTTTTAAGCGTAACTATCAAAAGGTTGGATTAAAAAGCAGCAGCATGCTAGCTTTGTGAAACTTGCAGCATCCACGTTTGAAACATCAAGCCTGAGACACACCCACTTTCAAAGCGCGCCAGTGGTTATTATGGCGATTGAAGATAATTACCGCAATTTGGAACCAGAGGACCTGTGGCCATATCTCAATGTAAACAGATCTACCGGATGAGAGGAAATTTCCACCTGATAATGGTGTGAGATTAAAAGAAAGGAGACCACTGGATTTATTACTCCTGCGCTGTGAATATTTGCTGTTGTGATTCAGGTCAGTTGGACTGGCCTACCAATCTCATTTCGTGGTGGCAGGTTCTGGTCCTCCTGGCTGGGATACCTTTCCTTGCGGTCCAGGAGCAGGAAGTAGATCATCTTCTCCTGGTTGTCACTGGAGAGGGAAAGAGGGAGGGAGAGAGAGTCCAAGGGCCTACCATCAGATGTGTCCACTGGCTCACTCAGATGCTCCATCATCTCAAGACATAAGAAGAATTCATCAAACAACACTGAACATTTCTCAGGTGAATCCTGTATTTCTCTGCCCCTCCCTCCCACTACAATCTGTCACCTCTGAGGTTTTCTCTCTGCTACCCCCCAACCTTCCTTTGTCCCCTGCTCCTCCTCCTCCTCCTCCTCCTCCTCTTCACTCACTCCTCAGACAGCAGGTCTTTGGTCAGTTTGTCCTTGTCCCTGAAGCAGCCCAGAGAGTGCATACTCTCCAGGACGTCAGGGTCGATCTCCTCAGCTGAAGCCAGCATCCTGATGGCCACCTTCCTAGGGACGGGCTGCTCGGGTTCAGGCTCATTCTTTCCAGCTCTGCAGCAAAAACACATGCAAGTCACTCTGCAGCCAAGCCCTGCCTGGATCTTCAGTCTCTGATGGCAAAGACATACATGAATAGTACAAGTACAAGTGAGAACAGAGTACAAGAGAACAATTGAAAACTTGAAACAGAGGCATACTTGAGCATGATGTGTACGCACAGAAACTTAATCTACAAGTGGATATCCCAACAACAACATGCGTCCTTCTTCTGAGATGAGAATTCTTCACCATGAACACCAGCATGCTCTCACATCTCACCGCTTAATTTACGGAGAAGTTCTAACCAAACAGTGTCAACTGAAACCTGAAGTTAGACAGAAGCGTCACACTGTCACCTGAAACTGCCATCAGAATGTCCTGCCCTCTTCAGCTCTGTCAATACAGCTCAGACTCAAGACCAACGGATCCGCTTCTTCTCAGGTTTTTGAGATTTCATAAACTGTTTTAAACAATTATGTGTGGGCCTGCATGAAGACACTCAACACAGGAAAGAAGTGGAACTACTTACAGGTACCACGTATGCTTCTGGATCTGCTCTAACTGGAACACAAATGAGAAGAACAACAAAAGTCAGTGGCGAGCAAAAATATGATAAAGAGAAACTCTGAGTCACATTTTTCCTCATATTTCCTTCAGTCTTCTGAATATTAGGGCATAGTGTAATGTTTGACTCTAAGTTTCATACTTATACTTAGTTCTAAAAACACCCACTGGAAATGTCATAAGGACAGTTTTTTGTTTTGTTGAATTTCACTGCCTTCTAGTTGGACTCCAATTCAGACTTCCAAACAAGTGAAATTGTTTTTGTATTTTGATTTTTCTCCAGAGAAAAACTAGTAACTAATCCCTGCAGACCAAACCCCTGTTAAAGTTGATGGTGGTCCATGGTGTTACAAGATCACATTCCATATGCTGGAGCTACGCATATGTTTGGGGCAATTTAGTTGCATAGCTTTTTGCAAGTGCCAACATTTGCAAAAAGCCATTTTTTTTAATTCAAAAGTAGCGATGCCAAACCCAAGAGAAATGTAAAAACTTTAAACTTGCTAACAATTCACACACATACTTTGTGGTGATGTCACACAGTTCATGTTCAATACTTCTTGAATGCGGTCTTAAAATCCATCTATTTATCGTTCTAGCTGCTTTGACCTGGAGGCGAGTCTATCTGCGAGAGAGAGAAAGAACAAATAATGCAGTTTGGCTGAGAAAGCAACTTTGGATGAATGTTTGGTGCAGAAGCGCAGCAGAGGATTGTGGACACATTCTAATCCTTCATGAACTGTGAACATCATCATCCCCTGTGAATAACTGAAGAGTCCCACTCCTGTTCTAGCTTGGAGCTGCCTTTGTCAGACATGAGCAGAAGCTGCAGAGGTCAGGCAACCTTACTTCTTCTGAACTTCACACACCTCCACGGATGGTTCCAACCTCCGATGACATCTCTTCACGATGTGTAGCTGCAGCAGCACCATTACAGTGAGGCCGTGGTGGGAAAGGTTAAGTGGAGGTGCTCATTACAGCTTTTCTCCAGCAGCATTTGAACCATTTAGGGTCCACATATCCTTCAGTTTGTCTCTTCAGAGGTCCAGAAACTGAACAAGCGTCTCTGTCTGTGTTATTTTTGGCTGCAGGTGAGTTTGGCAGCGTGGAGTCATGTCACGATGGAACCCACAGACACAGACCTGCTTCAGGGGTCGTAAATATCACAAGCTGTACTTTCTCATACTGCAGATGTCTTCAGACCAGCGTAAATGGCCCAGTGTGCCTGAGCTATAACAGGAAGTTGTTTTACTTCAATGACAGTGCAGCTCAGTTGCCAAACTGAATGCTTAAAGTTCAAATAACTGAAAATGCATTACCTAACAGTTATTTTTATAAAGTTCCTATTCTAAGCTGAAACAAATCCTTGGCCTGAGATAAAAAAGATTTTATGCAGAGCAGAGTTGCTGCAGAATCTAAATTTAGCCTGAGCAGTCCCTACGGCAGCAGCCTTGTTGACTGTGAAAATGCAGAGCGAGCACAAGTTGACTGTTACTAGCGTTCTGCTCTCATCTGTCCTGCAGCCAGGCCTGGCGACGACGTGGTGTGCAGTCACTTACTGTGAGCCTCTTCGTGGCATCCACTTCAATCATGCCACGAAGAAGGTTCTGGCAATCTGGAGGGATGAAGTGAGGCATGTGGAAAACTCCCAGCTTCACCTTCTCCAAGAGATTCCTCAGGTTGTCATCATCAAACGGCAGGGCGCCCTGGAGGAACAGCAGGAGGACACATGTCACCTAAATCCTGCCCAAGTCTCAACAATCGTTGTCTGGGTACAGGGCTTGAGGTTAACCAGGACTCCTCTTTCCAACACAGACTAATCTAATCAAACACAAGAGGCTTGTGTGTGTGTGTGTGTGTGTGTGTGTGTGTGTGTGTGTGTGTGTGTGTGCAGATGTTGTTTCTCAATCATTTCTGGACATAAAGACCCAGCATTAGGGTTTTTGGCCTGGGCACTCATATCACCTCCACTTCCAGCATTAGGCTGTGGCAGGTTCACTGCCGAGAACATTTTTGAAAAAACAAATGCTGCCCAAATAGGAAACCGTCAAGGGGGGGGGGCATTTTTCCATCTGAGAACCAAAACTAAAAACTTAAAGGAAGGGGTCAATTTTGGGGAAATAAAGAGTGTCCATTTTCAGAGTCAGACAACCAGATAGGTACCACTGTCTTCTCATGCGCATTACAGGGATCTGGACAGCTGACTGCTGGTAAGCTTGGCACAATGATGTCATGTCAGCATTTAAACAGCAAAATCAACAAAATCCAAATCAATTCAATGAAATCTTCATGGTCAGTATTGGGGCAGCACAGTGGAGCAGTGGTCCTCACTGTGGCCCCCCAGCAAGAAGGTTGTGGGTGGAGCCCCGGCTGCAGCACGGGGTCTTTCTGGGTGAGTCTCCATGTTCTCCCTGTTCCTGCTGGGTTCTCTCTGGTACTCCAGCTTCCTCCACAGTCCAAAGACATCAAGAGGGACCAGGTTAATCCAGACTCTAAATTGACCGTAGGCGTGGCTGGGAGAGCCAATGGTTGTCTGTCTCTATGTGTTGGCCCTGCCATGGACTGGTGACCTGTCCAGGGGGAAGGCTGCTGGGATAGGCTCCACCCCCACCACCCTCAACAGGAGGAGAGGGAGAAGATGGAGGGATGGATGGACGAATAGATGGATGGATAGATGAATGGATGGATGGATGATGAATGGATGGATGGATGGATGGATGGATGAATGGATGGTCAGTATTGCTCTCAGGACTTGACAACTTACCATGCTGGGTCTTATGAGGACAGTGTCCCCTTGAAGCAAAACTGCATTATTAAATTTTAAACAGCCTGAAAACTCCCATCAAATTTAATGATTAGCTGCCTCAAACTTCATATTCTGCAGAAAAGCGAAGGGAAACCTGACAAGTCATCTTCAAAATGTTGTGAGAGGAGCGAGTGTTCATCTGCTGTGACTGTCATTAAGTTCATCGGCACGATCATCACATGTGACCGACTAGTAGGTTCAGCAGGTGATTACTATGTTGAATGTCTCCCACAGTGGCGAGCCATACAGAATCCATCAGATAGGCTGTAGCTAGTCAACCAACAACATGAGTATCCCTTGAGACAGACAGGGTCCTCTTACCACTATACTGTATGTAGTCATGTCCTCATGAATGTAAGGCAAGTGGTTTTATATCTGAGGGTGGGGTAGTTGTTCTTCTTGCTCTGTTTAGAATTCAGTCTCGTATGTTCTAGGATTTAGTAGAAGATAAATGACCACTAATGGAAAACTCTTTCAGTTTATTTTGGACCCAATTTACAAAACTAGTATGGATCTTAAAACCTTGTGGATTTCTTCTTGGATAATGATACATTCATTTAAGACGAACAGAATATGCTGCTGCCATGATTTCACGTCGACCACGGACACGATTACTATTGTGTGTTTTTCAACATAATATTTTGATAAAACGTTAACACTTGGTCATGTTTGGCTATGTTTTCTTTACATATCGCTGATGTGACATGACTGCCTCGAACTCCCACAGCTCCTCCCTCAAGGATTGGTTGTGATGATTGGACAACAGGAAATTGGAAACGCCTCCTCCTACTTTGAGATCAATCAATGGAAACCTGACCAGCAGTTGTTAAGGGATTTCAAACTCTTGTACTTGCAGAGCAAAATCAATATGCCTGTAAGCATCAAGCTTTCCTTCCAACACTCCTCCTGTTGTCATGTAAATGGCCGGTCAGATACTCTGGACTGAATAGGAGACAGTTTGTGAGTCATGTGTGCCATCAGAGTTGGTGTCACTGAGGACAGTCTGTCCTGCAGCCGGCCGCCTCCTCGGCCTCTACGCTCCAGCTGGGGAGCACGCCCAGTGACGTGACCACTGATACGGTTTCCTCCTGATTGGAAAATGAGCAGGAGCAAGCCAGATGGTTGCTGACACAGCGTGGGTGATCACCACAACTTCAGAGATTCATGTCCACATGATGCTTCTCCTTAATCAGCAGAAGAATTCCTGAGTGTCTAAAGCTCCCAAACAGAGTCATTAACTTGGATGTCTGACAACTCATTCGTCACTCAGATTTCAGTTCTGTTTCTTACATTGTGGCTGCTGCTGAATTTGTGTCCCACACATAAAGGATCATGTGCATCAAGGTGTCCAGTACGCTGGAACCTCCCACTTACACCATTGTCATTTACCAAAGGACAAAAACAACATTTATATTTGAATGTGTTTTGCCATCAAATGTAAAAGGACTTCCACAAGCCATTCCTGGTCTGCAAAGTTTGCTTAAACTGAGAGCCAAAAAGCTCATGATGTGCTAGCAACATTCAAAATCAATTACAGTGCATACGATTGCAGAACATGCACACATTGAGCAGGAAAGCCAAGCAAATGAGTCGATTTCATGGCAGCTGTCAGGCTAATTTGCCCCAGTGGAAACTTGGCCATCAGTGAAGAAATGTTGGAGGATATTACAGGTGGGAAAGATCCACCATGGCCATGTTTGTTTGTTGATTCAATCAAAAGATTTGTCCAAAAGGTTTGTTCAAATAATCGTTCAGCGGTTGATAGATGTGCTGTGATTCCACTCGCTAAACTGCAAGTGTATCGGTGCTCTGATCAGCCCAGAGTGAGCTAGCAGTACAAAAAAGATATAACACAGTCCAGTACTAATATGCTGCAAAATACACATTTGTGGCAGCCAATTATCCCATAGAATATGTGGGTAGCACTTTAACAACATCGATGTCGAGCACATATTCATAGACAGGGTTGGTGTCAGGCTTAAAGGAATGAGAAAAATGTTTTCCAGCAACTGTGGCATTTTGATCCAAACAATTAAAAAACAACATGAACAAAGAGTTTTATTCTACTTTTGAACAATATAACTGGTGAAAGTGTCAGTGAAACGCACCAAAGTGTTTGGCACTTGGTGTGAGAAATAGAAATTATGAAACTGGGGAGATAAAAGTGTACGAGAGAAAAAAGCTCTTCCGCCTGTGGTTCCAAATAAACTGCCATGAGTACTCAGGCCCAACTTCTGCGAGAGCACAGTTTCACAGTTTGTGTACGAGACTTGCTCGTGAGAGTTGTTTTTCCCAAGGCACCACGAGATGCTCAAAATGAAACGACAGGACTCGAGGACATGCGGCCGCAGCCTGAGGTAGAAAGTTGCCATCAATTCTCTAACAGGATCTGATAAAAAGTAGAATTCTAAGGGGCAGTGGACTGTAGCGTGTGCATTCGTCACCAACCTGAGGAACTGATCGACGGACCAGTCGCTTAAATAGGAATTGGATGGTTTTGTGATTAATGGTGCAATGGAAACCATACCTCCCAGTCACGTCTCCCTCACTCCTGCACTAATGGCCTCTACTGGTTACTGGGTGGATACAACAAACATCATATAGTCAAAGTTGGCATAGCGGTAAGAAGACTTGGGCGGTTGCTCTTGTTAGCGGACATTAGCTTAGCTGTCCAGCAGAAAAATGGTGACCTCAGCATGGCTTCTCAACCCCTTTTGGTCTTTCAGCTTAAACCATCGTAGAGGTGCTGAGCCCAAATTGACCCTTTTGTTCATCCAAAAGCTTTTCAGATGGAAGTACAGTAACTCAGTGGAATGTAAATGTTACAAACACTGGACCCAATAAGTATTCAATAATTATTGTCTTATACTATTATTATACACTAGCTGTCAAAAGTTTGGACACACCTTCTCATTCAATGTTTTTTCTTTATTTTTAATATTTTCTACATAGTAGATACTGAAGATATCAAATATATGAAGCAAGATATATGGAATTATGTAGCAAAGACAAAAACGGTAAATAACAATAAATGCATTTCAGATTTTAGATTCCTCAAAGTAGCCACCATTGGTTTGTTGCCAGAGCATGAGTACTCAATGAGCTTTGTGATGTCGTCACCTGAAATATATATATATATATATATATATATATATATATATATATATATATATATATATATATATATATATATATACAGTATATATATATATATATATATATATATATATATACAGTATATATATATACATATATACTTCTCAGGTTTGCCTTGTGAGGGCCCAAACTTTTGACTGGCAGTGTATATTGTATGACTGTATTTTTCAGGTGAATTGAGACTCTCTTGCATGTTCAACATCATTCAATGTGTTTCCAATGTTCAGCAGTCTGTAGGCGGTTGTTTCCCTCTCTCTCTTTTCTCTCTTCAGCTCCATTCAACTTATCAAAGTTGTCATACAGGTTCAAAATGTTGGGGTAACTCATTGGTAATTAGATGTTAATTGTAAAATAAGTATGAAGAAAGACTGTCCCCTGTTGCTATGGTTACTACACTGTACAGCCAGCACACACTCAAGAGGGGCGAACGAACACTTTTACTGGAGCTCCTCAGTGGGTGCCTGTGTATCAGGAATTTGTGGACGCCCAGCAGGATTCACCCACGGCACTCAGCACATTCCTGGGGGAGTGCATTGGAATACCCCTTCAGTCCAACACCTATTCACTCCCACATCTTTCCTGCCAGTGAAGGGACTCAAACCAGCGACCTTTTCATGTCAAGAGCACACACGCGACAGCTTAAGTGAAAAGACAAGTCGCCTATTGTGCGTTAGACAGTTTCATTTCTGTACTCAGTTAATTTATAATGAGGTTTTAATTTTTAATCAGTGCACACTGTTTTTTTCCAGCATCCCATCTTTAATTCAACCCCACCTGCTGTAAACGTCTGAGTGGGGGAAACAAGAACGTCAGCTTCAGCAGGACTTTTGCTTCTTGCAGTCACCACTGCAACGAGAACAGCACTGGAACACAGATCTCAGACTGTCATTGACTCTGACCTCCAGTGCTTAAATGGGCCGGAGCTCCTGTAAAAGAGTGTTTCGGATATTCACTTTTAATTTCCAGGATCAGTGCTGCGGTCTGGTAGTCTGTTTTTTGATTAAAGATTTCAGTGACCAGTCTCTTCACCTTGGAAATTTTTGGCAACCACTGCTTTACAATTGAAAAATTCATTTAGCAAAGACACTAAAACTCTCAGTTTTCACCAACAGCAGCGCGTCAAACCACACGTGAGCACATTTCTGCACTGCTCATACGTCCGTATTTTTGTAGAGGAGAAGTCTAGATGAGCATTCAGGCCAGGTTTCTGTCTTCTAGCTGAGAGAAAAGATGCACCCCATACAAAGACATGCATCATTTCAGAGCCTACTGAAAGGTTGACGTCTACTAATTAAATTCAGGATTTGTACAGAGGAGCTGAATGGGGCTGAGGTTGTTGCAGTGACTTGACATTTTTGGAGACATTCAGCCGGTGAAGGTTTTTGGCAGATGTTGAAGAAAGTACATTCGACTGATTCAGTGTGATTTGTCTTCTTTAAGACCAGTTCAAATGTTTCTCGCAGTCAAATGGGGAGTAATTTTAAGCAATAAAAACTGGATTCATGTAATGAAGCAAGAATCATTTTTGAATTGAGGACTGATTGTCGACCAAATCGTGGAATTTCCAGAAAAGAAACCCCTGAACCCTGATCGAGGAAACGATCACTGCCCTGTGGCGAAGCGTTGAACCTCAAGCACGCATGGCAATAAAGACATAATATAAAAATAATTTTCAATAAAACAGGAGTCACCAGGTCGCCTCTGTAAACATTTAGCTAAATCTTCAGTTGGTCTGTCTCACTGCAAACATGGGTTGAAGAATTTATTTGGTTCATTTTTGGTATAGCAGCAGCCGTCACTCACCACTAAAAGTGCAAACAGGATAACTCCACAGCTCCAGGCATCTGCTTTCCTACCATCATACTTCTCCCCCTGGAACAGAGAGAGGGAGAGGGAGAGGGAGAGAGAGAGAGAGAGAGCGGGCGAGCCACATCAGAGGCAGAACCATGTGCAACATTCACTCTCACAGTTTCCCACAGTTCGCTGTAATAGCTTGAAACCTCTCCAGCATATTCATCAGAAAAATAGCGTGTGTACACGTATGAATGATATCGGCACTGTGTGATGCTGACTGCCGTTCTAGAGCTAATTAGGCTGTCATATCCGGTGAGCCGCCGGGATCAGGTGCCAACATGGATGCGGTTTTGTTGGACTTCCCCTCTGATGTTGAGATGTGGACATATTGTCTTCCTGTGTTACAGCAATGATCTGAGGCAGTCTGACTCATTATAGTGCTACAATTACTTTCACTACAGTTTGACTTTAAATAATGATTGAATATTTAACATCATCATCAAAATGCACATTAAAACATGGGAAAATACCACATGATGTGACGTGTTCTGGCAAATCAGAACCAAATACTTCTCTTGATGTGCTTGTCTTGTTTTCATTCAGCCAGTGAGCAGAATCTTACTGAGTTGTGTGGCAGCACTGCAGCGTCACTGAAGGTGGCGTTAAACTTGGTTGATAGGCAAAATCAAGCTCTTCGTGTCATCATGAATGGAGCTTGAACCAAACTGTTGCTCGGAGACGGAATGTCAATGAAAATCCACAATGACGATTGGAACAGCAACAGCTTTCTTCATTACAGGAATCCATTTTTGTGTAGACACTGGACCTCATTCATTAAAATTTGTTCTGACATTAAATGGCCCATTTAGTCAAATAGCAACCTTTACTTCCTACCTGTAAGACTAAATTAAGGACTAAAAATGTCTAAAATAAAGAATCAGGCCCATCATTATCAGCAGACGGTGTCCTACTTTTGTTAGTCAGTAACTGAAACGCTCACATAAATGATGCGTTGATTATAATAAAAAGAATCTAGGTACACCTAAATCAGTTCAAAATAAGACTGGCAGATTTATTGCTATCAGAATGTTACTCATGTGAATATCAGGCTGTAAATGCTCACTAGAAGCCACAGCCTGAATGTGTTAAACTGCTAGAAGTGACATGTTTGGATTTGATTACGAAATAAGAATGAAAATGAAAAATGTAGGTTAAAAACCATCAAACTTTTGGAGGAAGAAGAAGAAGAAGAAGGAGAAAAAGAAGAAGAAGAAGAAGAAGAAGACATAGTTGAAGGCCACAGGGTGTCTGATTCAATTTGGGAGAAGCTAACGCTGATTCCCATCAAATAAAAACATTCAGGTTTGAATATCAGGAGCAGAAAAAACCCCCAGAAACCCCGATAAATGCACGGTTCCATCCCAAACAGCACAGGCGTGTACAGAGTGCATCTGAACCTCTGGTCAGAGAGTGCACTGAATGCTGAGAGGCTGGTGCTGTGATGTAAGAGCTTTCCTGGAGCTCAGTGCTGCTATTATTTTATAAAAGAAGTGAATAGAGGAGGAGGAGAGCGAGCACTTACCCTGATAACCTCTGGGCAGGCGTAGTGCGGAGATCTGGAAAAGAAGAAAAGAGGTGGGGGGTGATACTGGATGACCTCACAAACACACACCACAGCGCTCAGGCAGAGAGACCAGCTGACGCTCTGGAGGAGAAGGCCTGGCGAGCCTCAACACAGCCTTCTGGGCCCCCACACTCTTGTCAATAATGCAGTGAAACAACAATGACTTTATGTTGAGGTTTTTTTGCTACCTGACTGACATAAAAAGGGTGACTTTTCAGTGATTAATGTTCTTACTATTGGATAACAAAAAACTCAGCCCTGGCAGCACTCCCCCCATACGAACTGCATATTGTTGTGTTAGAGTGTGAAGACCACTTGATAATCTCTAATTATTCAGGGTAAAAAATGTGGCTTCAGTTGCTTAAGCAGACATCAGTCACTTCCAGAGAAGATTTTATGGAAGGACACACTTTTAGCTGTGCTCAGCTTTTTTTCTATCCATTTTTGGCAGGCATGGATTTTCATAACGGTCTTAAAATATATACTCCATGACAGTTTCCTGCAGAAGTGTGTATAGAAGCCAGATATCCTGTTCTGCGTCAGGATTAAGTGCCACTGTTGTGCAACAACTCTGATATTTCTGCTGCCAGCAAAGCTCACAAGAATGCCAAATGGGAATCGGTCTGCTGCTAAAAATCCTCCTCAACAAATGTACGAATTCTTCCAAGTTTGCGTTGTTTGGTAAAGTCTCTCAGAGCAGCTGCTTGAAGAAAGTTTTTTTTCAATTTCTTTTCCATTCTTCTGACATTGGCACCTCTTCTCTCATTAAAAATTGCACATGAAATGCATATGCAAATATTTTTCACCTCACTCGTTTATCCGGTGGTTACAAGATGTCTCCTACTTCTTGATGAAGTCTAAAAAGGAGATCTCTCACAAATGTAGCCGATTCATTCGAGATGGTTGACTTTGTACGTGTGAAAAGCTGCATGACATTTCTGAATAATGGAATCATGACAAACATCACGGTAATGACACTTGTCTGCCGTCCTCCACGTTGATTCATCGTAGCTAACGAAGCAGCACGCCATCCAAACTCTGCACTAAATAAACACAGATCAGTGTAAACACACTCTTCATCGCCGCCAACATCACACTTAATGATGCTAATCAATGTATCGTGAACGACTCAAAATACACAGACTGCTGCCTAATTACACCAGAGCAAATGTTCATCCTTCCTCCTCGCAGCAACTTCTCGCTGAGTGACATTTAATAATTCCCTTAATGTCACATGATTGGAAGAGTCGTCGGACTTGCTACTCATGCAAGATATTTACAGGATCCATTAGTGGCTCTCCATTAAAACTGAAGCGTGACAGAATAATCTGGCAGATTTTGACAAGGATGCAGCGCAGGTTTCCATTTCTCTGGTATCAGATGTCCCTGGATACGTGACAGCCCCTAGCAGCTATGACACCCGATTCCTACCCTCCGTATTGCTCCGTGTCTTTGTTCAAAATGAGCTGAACATTGGTGTGATGAACCCAGTGGAGCCCTAAAGATTTAACCCCCAACAACAAAACACTACTCAGATGACACAGATAATTTGACAGATGCAAACAAACATAGCTATGTCATTCCACTGTTGGGGAGCATTGTCAACAGGAAGTACATTTACTGTAAAAAGCAGGGCAAAGAAACATAAATGTTAAGTAACCTTCCTTATTAGAAGCTGGCAATATTTGCATGAAGATGACACCGTCTACTCCCCACACTTGTGCAGCACTGCATGTTGCCATGGGAATGTCACCTGGGTCTGTCAAAAAGCTTCATGCACGTGCAAACAGGCACTGGAGTTAGAAAACTCAAGATATGCTGACAAAGTACTCCAGAAACTGCATCGTTTAGTTCCGCCATCAGCTTGTTTCTCCAAAAGCCAACGAGGGTCCCAGGAAGGATGAAGCTCAACATCTGCTCCACATGTTCATACAGAGTTGCACTTGTGAATCGAATATACAGTTTTAAATCAGTTGGGTAACGATTCTGATTGCATTCCAATTTCCTTTCATTCACTCCTCCGCTGACAAGGAACTTAAAGTTGTCATCACTCTTCCAGTGTCTCAGGATTTGCTGTTTTTGTTTTACATGACAGAGAGTCAAAGTCTGTCGCATGCCGCTGTCCAAACTCAGGGGCAAGCAAAGCAAAGCACCTTTGAACTGGGAACCTTCTCACGTACATCCAAGAGGATTTTGGCTCATTAATAAACCTCTGCCAGCTGATAATTTGCGGTAGCAGAAGTAGTGGATGTAGATGTTGCGTAACGCATCCTGTGATGAGTTAATTCAATGACCCTGTGCACACTGCAGGCCCTTCTGTTTCCTGGTGCAAGCAACATCAACTATGCTGAAAGGAGCACTGGGGTCTGGCCTCTGTTTTGATGATCCTATCAACCAACCTGTCAGGTCCAATCTTTGAATGTATGTTTGTTTGTTGAGGTTTTCAGGAAGCTAAACTGACTGACCTGTAAACTACAACTCAATGAGGCTCCATGTTGACCCCCACTGGCTGCTCATTGGATTTAGTACTTATTTGAAGGTTTTATTGATTAGGTCACAGGCACTTCACAGCCAGATTGCACGTTATATTTCAGAGTTGCTCTACCTTTACCACCATCAGAGGAGTTAAGATCGACAAAAATCATTGATGTAACTCCTTCCAACCATAGGGTGGAGCCTATCCCAGCAGCCTTCCCCCTGGACAGGTCACCAGTCCATGGCAGGGCCAACACATAGAGACAGACAACCATTGGCTCTCCCAGCCACGCCTACGGTCAATTTAGAGTCTGGATTAACCTGGTCCCTCTTGATGTCTTTGGACTGTGGAGGAAGCTGGAGTACCAGAGAGAACCCAGCAGGAACAGGGAGAACATGCAGACTCACCCAGAAAGACCCCATGCTCCAGCCGGGGCTCCACCCACAACCTGCTTGCTAAGGGGCCACCCTAAGGACCCCTGCTCCACCGTGCCGCCCTAGATGTAACTCCTATGTGTTTTTTATTCCTTAGCTAATGAATATCTAAGACTGTTTTCTTGCTCCCTGCACCATTTCCTTCCCCCTCCAAGACTTTTTAACCTGCTGCAGTTGGTTTAAGCTGATTAAAAAAGGTAAGAGACAAAACATCCAAGTCAAGATAAAGATGGGTGCGAAGCAGAGAGTCATGGAAATGTAACTGAAACACTCACCCACAGCTGGTCTCCAGCAGACTGTCCCCGACCTGCAGAGACGCCATGCCGAAGTCTGCTATCCTGATGTTGTTCTTCTCGTCTAACAACAAGTTCTCAGGCTTCAAATCTCTGTGGCTGAAGGACAATAGGACAAAAAACTGAGGTGATTAAGAAGACTAGAAAGTGATGCAGTCAAGTTAGTTCATTGTATCTGACACACGACCTGGAAGAGGGCCAAATCACATTGTAATCTAGTCTAACTGTGTCAGGCAGGATCCTGGTCTCCTGCATGTCTCAGGTCTGTGTGTCATTATGTTCAACATCCTCACCACCTCCACTCATAAAGTGCTTCATCACTGTGATCTTCTTCACCAGACAAAAAAAGCGATAGAATTTGGCAGGCAGAAAGTTTGAACTGCCAGAAAAATATTGCAGCTCATCTCCACTTCAGATGCTTGTGAACTGGCGAAGCTTCGTTTGACAGCGGTGCTTCATCCTGCGTTTCTGATGCCGCTAAAGAACCAGGATCTCATTCCCAACCTCGTCTGCCTGTCCTCTGGGGCCCTTTTGGATGCGGCCTCTCATTTCAAAATTAATTCATGCATGTCACTTATAAGAGGGTTGTCCAAAGGGTCTTTTTCCAAATTAGATCAAACTTTTTGACCACTGAAAACTGCGATGGCCTGAAGTTCTGCTTTATCTTCTATCAGTGTCTGAACTGTTCCAACATAAAGCAGCTTTCGGTTGAGAGACAAAATGAGAGTTCACTGCATTTCTCATATGAACAAGGTGCTTCTTTCCCCCAGCCCCTCAAAGCAGACATTCGTCTTCACTGATCCTGGATCTGCTCCACCTTCCTGCTGGTAAAGGAAGGTTCTGGTGGCTGCTGTTGCAGGATGTGCTTGCTGATGGAGAATTGTTGGGTGGAGGTTCATTGAAGGAGGGAGGTGCTGGACCTGCTCTACTTGGACAGAGTCAGGACGGAACTTTGGTTGGGGTTTGGTGCCACACAAATAAAACTGACTTCACTTGACTTGAGGCCGACGCCATGTCTATCGCTTGAATTTACATTATCACTACGCTGCCATGGCAAATCAGTTTCAAGGTAAATATGACATAAAACATGAATTTGTCTTTAGGATGGCATCCTGATGTTAACAGAATATAAGTGATGGATACTGATGAATGATGATGATTGATGAAACGTGAATATGAGTGTGACACGACGGTCAGTCTAAGGGAAACAAACCATATGGAGTGGCTGTGGCAGAAGTCCAGTGCTGAGATGATCTGTCTGAAGAACTTCCTGGCCTCTTTAGGTGTTAACCGGCCCTTCTTCACCAGGTAGTCAAATAGCTCACCCCCAGACACATGCTCTAACACCAGGTACCTACAGGAGACAGGACACAAGTAGATGGGGGTCCATTTGTGTGTGTGTGTGTGTGTGTGTGTGTGTGTGTGTGTGTGTGTGTGTGTGTGTGTGTGTGTGTGTGTACAGTACAGTACAGTACAATAACAGGAACAACATCAAAATGGCATCTGAGAAAAGGGCATGCTGGTCATTTGTAGCATGAGCTGCCCAGATCTTCACCCCCTGCTGTCAGAAACCAGCAGACACAGCTTTTAGAATTGGAAAACATTCCAAAGTCTTATTAGACAAGCAGAAATAGAGATTTGACACAATGTGAGGTGCTCAATAAAGCCATTTAGGGAAAAAAAAAACGAGTGAGCAAGTGGTGTGATAAAATCTCCAGTTTCCAGTTGGGCTGATGTGGAGACGGAAGGCAAAGCAATAATCATCCTGCTTCCTCACTAATGTGTTCAGTTTTTTCATTTGTATTTCTCTCATTGTCTCTGTCGTCCTTGTAAATAGGCCTTCATTTTTTTCAACAACAGTTCCACGTTATGCATCCCAATATTAAATTGTTAGTCCGTGGTGAATGTATGACATTCATCATGAGGCTCAATGTTTCCACGGAGATCAAGTGATGAAGGACAAAGTCTTGGAGCTCCAGATTAAAGTCCATCAGCACATACAACTGGACAGTAAAGTAGATGGACTTACGAGAGCCCACATGTTTGTCTGTACAGATTAAACAAATCCACCAAAGAAAATCCCCAGTTTAAAGATGAAAGAAGCATTAATGAAATAATTGAGTCATAAATTACCGAGTATTTGGCTGTGACATGGTCAAGTCACCACAGTACATCAAGGGGGAATGTAAATCACAGAGAAAATCCTCCAGCCGTGCTGATGTGTGTGCTCGCGGATGAAAATGTTTTATCTATCTCCTCCAATCATTTGTCTCCGACAGCGGAGCTCCTCGTCATCCCCACCTCCTGATTTATTAGCAGATTAAGGGATCTGCTGGAGCGGTTACCTGCCACAGCTATTTAAATTAGAAACATGTTTGCATGTGATTTGTGAGTGTGCAATGTTCTCTAGCAAACGGTTTGCATCTGGGATGACCATCCGTCGCTGTCCTCACAACATTAAGAAAATAAATTCCCACTCCATTTGACAGCGGTGCCTTTATCAATTATTGAACAAGGCATTAAGCTGTGCCATTGGAGCACAGCCGCCAATAGATTAATGAATATGATAAAATATGGATACAAACCCAAGCTCCACAGATTACACTGAGGGAGACCAATGAAACATTCCACGCTTTGATAACATCCCAACGCTCCAAGTGCTGCTGTCAGCACCACTGAAATTAATTTCGAGTAGTGCAGGGGCAGTTGCTTGAGGGGCCGTGTGTCCTGACTGAGGTCTCCGTTCTCTCTTTGAAATTTCAGGTTCTGACTTTAATGGCTTTGGTTTCTGAGCACTGACTCTGATATTTGGGGGTTGGGATTTTGTGTTTGACTTTGATCTTCACCATTCTGACTGTCATCATCTAGCAGGTTGGTTCAACTGAGTGTGCCACCTGCTTGTGCTCCACTTTACCATAAAGAGTGTCACACAGGAAATGCTCTAGTTGGACTTCAGCTCCAATCAGCGATTAGCTGTGTCTGCATTCTGGAGTCACAGATAAGTACGAAAGTGGAGGAAAAAATTCTTTGTGAGCTCAAGAGGCGTTTTGGGTGATCTTTCGCTTTAACAAAACATATGGGAAATGGACTACTTTTTACATCTTCCTGCTTTACAGTGTTGTCTCATTCACCTGTTCTCTCTCTCTCTCTCTCTCTCTCTTTCACACACACACACGCACACACAGCGGAGGCTGCCATGCATGATGCCACCCTACTCCATCCATCCATCCATTTTCTATACCACTTATGTGTTAAGGGTAGTGGGGGCGCTGAAGCCTATCCCGGCTGACACACTGGGTGAGAGGTGGGATTCACCCTGGACGGGTCGCCAGTCCATCACAGGGCCATCAGGAGCAGTTTAGAGTTCAGTATCTTGCTCAAGGACACTTGGACATGGTCACTGGGGGAAGGTGGGGATGGAACCAGCGACGCTTCGGCTCCTAGACGGCCACTCTTCCTCTGAGCCATGCCAGCCTCGTGATCTGACATGGTTTTTTGTATTGTTTTTATGATTTCTCTATGAGAACTTGAGTGACCTGAAGGGGCCTATACATAAAATGCGTTTTTATTGTTATTAGTATTATTATGCATATGTTTAGTACAGATAGCCACAAAAATCCCACCACCATCCTTTTAATGAGGTCTTGATGATGGCGATGTAAAGAAGTACAGTCTCTCAGAAGGATTTCTGAAATATCAGTCAAAATATTTGTAAAAAGACTTTTGTCAAAATTGTTCAGCCCTTTTTGTGTATTAGTGTATTATAGTTTTTTATTAAAGATTCTGCTATTTACTGCCCTGTGCTTTTTATGCTGTTACTTCTGTTTCTGCTGCTGTAACGTGCCAATTTCCCCACTGAGGGATGAATAAGGTTTATCTGATCTTATCTTTTTGTGACATCACACAACTTCCGCCTTTCAAGCATTGGGCACTGCATGATATAAAGGGGCGGGGCATGTGGTAGTGATGGCATCATTCTCACAGGATGGTTTTGACACTGTATGACATCACACAAAACAAAGAAAAACAGCTGAAGTAAAATCCCACAGACATTTGTAGAAACAAATCCAGCTGGAACACCCGATATGTCCGTCAAAGTGAAGTCCATTTTTAATTACATATTTCATCTTATAGGCGGGACCACGGGCCAGCCTAGTGGGGGAAGGTGAAAAAGAGAGCTGGCTCTAAGGGTCTCTAAACCACATAGGTGACGGGAGTCTGTGATGGGTGGCACTGACTGGCGTGCTGATGCTGATGCTTTGAAGTACTTACAGATATTTCTTGTTTTCGTAAACGTCGTGCAGCTTTAAAACGTGAGGATGCTCTATTAGTTTCAGGATGGCTATCTCCCGCTCCACCTGGGGGCACACGAAGGGAAGAAAAACAGTTAGATGAGGCGATTAAAGAGGCTCCTCCTTGTCTCCTGCAAACATGGAAACATAAGCACCAAAATCATGTGGCTGTCAAACCAGGAACTGCAACCTGGATGAGTCGTGACGAGACACAACAGACACGCAGACAGCTTGTTTTTTTCAACCCCTTGTTGTTTGGTAATTATGGAAATGATGATCTATTTAACCCCAGTGTCTGCTTCACTGGAAAAGCTCAACACTTGTCATGTCAAACCGTAAGACACAACCACACCCCCCCGAGCAATCATGAACAATGACACCTGAGAAAAGTGTCGTTAGTTTCAGTTCACACATCAATCACAAAAGCTTCGATCTACAAACCACAGAAAATGAGGGACTAAATGTAGCAGACTGACAATGAAGTCAACACAGATTATATTTGCCTTCGTATGTCACTTGCTAACCCACTAACCCTAACCCGTGTGTCTAGATGATTAGAGAGTATACAGTACAATCAAACAAACCAACCACTGCTGCTACGCTTGCTGCTCTGTCATGCTATGTGAGCTAACATGCTAAAATGATAAAGCCATCATGTTGATATGGGAGCACAAACGTTGAAGTCACGGTGATGCTAAAGAAGCTGTTGTTGACCCAATACTGCACTGACCCCTGTCTGAGGTGGCTCTGGACCACAGGGACCTCCACAGTGCATCTACACAGATTTTGTTTGAGGCATTTCACAAGCACTGTTGCTGCCAATTCTTTGGTTTAGTTGTAGTGGACAATCAATTTCCCCCATAAAATTCCCTTTGAAAAATAAGGACAACTGCATTTCGTGTAATGATTATACTGGATATGTAAAGGTCGCTGAGATCGACTCAATTTTTGAAAACAAAAAACATTGTGTCTTTTTGAATTGTCGCTTTTGTTGGTGAATCATTTTCAAATCCTGTTTTGTAAAGTTATAGAGTTGGTCCTTTTAGTTAACAGCAGATGATGTTGTGCTTTGAAGACATCTAGAGTATAATTTCAGCCGTTAGCGTACCTGCTGAGGTGACGCTGTCAGATTGAGCAGGAGCACCACGTTCATGGGTTTCCTGACTGTCTTTACATTGTTCTTGAACATGAAGGTTTGGGCTCCTTTGTTCTTACATTAAACCCCTATGCTTTTATGTGCACTCCTGTAAGAACTTCCTACAGGGAAATTTAGGGAAATGTATTCATATATACACATGTGGGGCTTTCAGAAAACTGTCAGATAAAAATAGAAATCCTGTTTTTGTTGACAAGCTTTTCGGTTGCAGAGATGCTCACAGACTTGTGTCCAGCAGGTTGGACTCAAACAAGGTCTCTCCTTGGTGCTTAAAGACAGGACTGTAATGTCAGGGACAGCCTTTTTAGGAGGATCACTGGAAGAGGAAGCCCTCAATGATGAATCACATGATTCCTCTCATCCAATCAGCAACAAACTGCTCACTAATATGCTGCTCCAACACTGTAATGGTGAAAAGCCAATAGAGCAATAAACGAAGCAATAAGCCCACGATGAGCACATCAACGTCCTGCCTCAGCTGCCCCCCACCCCCACACACTTTCTATGATGCTGTCATGACTGTCAACATGTGATGCTGCCCAGTGCTCACTCTTTTCTTAATCACCACCACCAGCCTGGCTTAACAGCCATTTATCAGTCAAATTACAAGTCCATCATAACCCTTCCTAAGCCCATATTTTTTCCAACACAATCTTAAGCCCTCAGTTTTGTCTTACATACATGAGAAAAAGCCTGAGGCCAATTTGTAAACTCATTGCTCCTGACGCCTCTTGTAGCTGTCAATCACCCGGGCTTGTAGGATGTTGACAATAGAGATCAGGGTTTGCTTTGTCTCCAAGACCAAATTGAGGGTTAAAAAAGTCCCATAGTACGAACAGATTTGTGCAAGAACTTTCCATGAATGAGTCCCAGTGTTGTTTTTTCTTAATCACTCATACAAGTACTTTTCAAAAATGATTCCTATGGAATTCAAAGCCACTTCTAGGCAAAAATATTTAGAGACACTAGAGCACAAAATGTGTCCTAAAGCTGTAAATGGCCCTTAAAAACACTGTTTACTCATGCTGAGTAACATTTACTTCTAGTGGCAGGTCTACAGTGTCTCAGACTCCTTCTGAAAACCTGAAATTCAATATTTAAAGATACAAAGACCACTCTCAACGATGACTCTCATATAAAGCTTTATAGTTTGGTGCCAGCAGTTTCTGTCAGGAGAGGATAGAAAACACCAGGACACACAAATGCTGCCCTGAGCTTTTCCAGGCCATTTAGGCTTGAACCTGCTCCTGTGCTCTGGATTTACAGCGTTTGACACCTCAGCAGGCTGGAGGGTGAAATGAGTTCAGCCCCCCCC
>NC_141321.1:4160050-4325050 GCF_037954235.1 Aulostomus chinensis
GCAATAACATTAGAAAAACAGAAGTTACAGAGGTTGCCCTCCATCTTTTGCTTCGTAACCTAAAAGTACTAATTTGCAAGAATTTAACGGTAGAATCTGGGTTTCCAGGTGTCTTTCCCACCAACAGGGGAGCACAGGCTGATGGATGCAGGCGTGCCACATCCACCCATCCTCCAGCTATCAGATCTAATTACCCTCCGCTTCATCTCCTGACACAGTCGCGCGCACACACACTGCAGCATGGCAGAGGCTAATTAAACACATGTACAAGGTAAACACACATTCCGCCCTCTGCCCTCCCTTTGTGTGAGCAGCAACAGTGACATTTACTAAGCTCCATTATGATCCATATGTTCCTTTAATGTGCAGTAATACAGTGGAACATGAGAGTTAGCTCAGGAGTGTGTGATGGTTAGACGAAACAAAACTCTCTGCCTTACAGGACTTTGGGGAAATCTCTCTCCCCAAGACGGTGGCATCCCTTCTGACCCTCCTGAAAATCTTTGAAATTGAAGCGTTTTGTGACCCAGGCTGGGATGCCTGGGTGACTATTATCTTCACTTAATTCTTTACTAGCCTTGCAGACTAAAGCCCTGAACCCGCTCACCTCAGTTATCATAGACTAACCCTCTCAGTCCAGCAGAATTGGCAGAAATGTCCACACATAAACTATTAAAAATAATTCCCATTTATTTTTATCGACCCAAGTCTGTTTCGTCTGCTTGTACCCGCGATCTCATCCTTTCAGTCATTACCCAAAGTTCACGAACACAGGAGGGTAGGAACGTAGATTGACCAGTAAATTGAGAGCTTTGCCTTTTGGCTCAACTCCCTCTTCACCACGATGGACGGATACGCTGTAGATGCTGCACCTCTCGTGAGGACTGGTTCCAGAGCCTTGCTGGTGAGTCCGACTATATCAAGCCGGAACCTGCCAACCTCACACGCCAGCCCAAGCTCCTTCCCCACTAGAGAGGTGACACTCCACATACCCAGAGCCAGCTTCTGCAGCAAAGGATCAGGCCACCAAGGTCTCCGCTCTCGGCTTCCACCCATCTCACATAGCACCTGACCCCTTTGGCCCCTGCTATTGGTGGTGAGCCCATTGGAGGGGGGACCCATGTTGCCTCTTGGGGCAACAGGGGTACAGGCCTGGCCACCAAGCGCTCGCCGCCTCCAGAGGGGGGCACTGGTGACCTGCATCCAGGCGAGGGAAATCTTGGACCCCAGTTGTGTTTCATCATTGGGGTTTTTTGCTAAGTCATGCATCATGCAAACTATAATGAAGCAAGACAAGTGTGATTTAAATCAAAGTTGATTCATCCATATAAGCCAACTATTGTCTGGGCATATGTCAGCTGAGTATTGGTTCTACCTGCATCAGCCTCATTTTGAGTCACACAACAGCCTGTATCTTAACAACTAGATGCATACTGGATTGTCCTGCAGGAGTACTGGGATTTAACCAGTCCTCTATGAAGGAGAATGTTCACTCCAGCTCTCTGCACTCTCAAATGGAGTATAAACTGACAGTATGAGGTTCAAACATCATGCCCGCCATGATTAATCCAAATGCACATGTTGAATTTTCTCTCTCTGCAAGTAAATTCTGTTAATGCTACAATTCTACAGCAACGAGTTCAGCATGGTACCAAATAGACATCATAAAAAGCCCAAAAAGAAACTAAGTTTCAAACTCCGTCTTAAAATGAATCTTTACAAGTTGGCAGTGAATGTAAGCAAAGTCAAGTTACTTGGTTGTTACTGTAACATTGTAAGTACACTGGAAGGTCCTTTGGAGTAGACCAGCAAATCACCAGGAGGATTCAGCCGTGAGCCACGTCACAAGCGTCAGAAGATTACTACTATGAGCACTGAAATTAATTATTAGAAATATGACAAATCACCAGCCATAGCAAGACTATTTTCATCAGCAGCTGGGATAAAATGTTGTTACCATTTCACCATACACCACATCTATAGTCCTGATAACTATAGATGTTTCAAATCAAAATCAGTCCAACTTCAACTGACGTACCGTCTCCCAGATACACGCTGACGGCTTGTGTGTGGTTACACATAGGTACTCGTTACATTCTGAGTTTTGTTTTTTACTCTACTGTGTCAACAGGAACACGGATATGGTTGACAACTATATTCATGGAAAAATAAAATCAAATCTTTTTAAATTTCATTGAAGCCAGCGTCTCGCAAACTGTGGTAGTGGTGCACTCGCTCCCTCAAGTTGTACATGGACGAATCACAGAAATACTTTTCCGATTAAAAATATATACGAATTTTATCAAAACATTAAATAGCTTTTAATGAAAATACATTAACCAAGTTTTGTCCTTCTTTTAATATTGTTGTGTCAGACTGTCATGTTCATTCACGTTCACACACACCTGGAGCGCACAGGTGAAGCGTCCACGACATCTGCTCCTGGCAATGTTAGCAACAAATGACGGAAGACGATGAGGAGCTGTGACTCAACTCATTGCCAGGTTAAATCTCTCACCTAACACACAAACTTTACACATCTACACAATCCCACACTGCCCCTGAGCGATAAGATACAAGCACAGTCGTGTACACAATTCATCAATAGACATCCGTTCTTCCTTCGATTTTTCTAAAACACAAGCAGTGACGATTTGAAGCCACGACAAAGGAAGACTGATAGTGACCTGTCTGAGTACATCTGCCATGGGGACACTGACTCAGACCTGCAACAGACCATGAACGAATTCATTCAACGTGAGTCAGTTTTGCTCTTGAAATGCGCTGGCTGGCTGACTCATTCACAGAAGAGCAAGAAATAAACAATTGAGAGTCAACAGCACTGCTCCAGTCCTGCAGATGAAGCCTCCAAGGCTGCTATACAAATACAGTATTTACTCACTAGACAGCATTTAAAGGAAGGCTCCACTAAACAACTGGAAACACGTGCTGCCTGCAGGTGTGAGCTTTCAAAGCTTTGTCCTTTGGAGAAGATGCGAGCAAAACAAAATGTATCAAAACTCCACAGAAACATCTTTAACCCAACAAAATATAGCAGAACTTAATGCACTGATTCCAGCTTGATTATGTGTGTCTCTCTTGCCACCAGCAAACGAAAGCAACTTTGAGAGGTTTAAGGCTAACCAGTGTTGTACATCACGACAACATACAAAAGACAAGAAACACAAAATCACTCCTCTACCTTCCAGATGTTGACTCTGTTGGTGTTGTTCCACCATTGCCGGTACTGCAACGCTGGGCTGTGCTCTCTCTGCTCTCTAGCTGAGGGTCCATGAGAAGCACCTCTGAGCTCGTAGAGATCAGGTTGATGAGTGGTCAAGAGTCTCCAGTCTGCTGTTTTCATCAGCAGTTACTTTTATATCTGTTTGACATTCATCTTCCTCCAGCTTAACAAGGGCCCTCGTGACTCTGGCTAGCGCCCCTCTACCTCTTCCAGTCAATGCCGATATTCGTGATCGCTAGATTCTCTGAATGAATTATGGGGCTTGACTTGTGTGCCATTTTCAAAACCCTATTAAACTGAAACACAGCAGAGAGCTGGGGGCATGAGCGGTGATAACATCCATTCACTAATCAAAGCACCATCTGCTGCTATGATGGGAGCTCGTGAGAGGGGAGGAGAGGAGGAACCCAATCCTTTGCAGGATCAAACACTGTCGCCCGCTTTGTGTGATTTGGCAGATGAGACGGAAAGGAGCGGAGCATCTGCACCTCCGCGATCAGGTCAGTAAACCGGCCCATCCGAAGGTGTTTGCAGGGGCTGCTGGGGAACCACCAGGCAACTGGCCCATTCTTCGCACCGTGACGCCTGTAAAGGAGGGAAGGAAACTCCTCCAAACAGAATCCATGAACAACAATCATGTGCAGTGCGGTTGGCTGATGTGACACCCAGCAGATTAAGGTCAGTGGTGAATCACAGGAAGAGGACAGATGCTCTCTTCCAGGGTAGATTGCAATCAGTAATCTTTCACTCATGTCATCAACTTGATCTCAACCACCATGTCGCTGTCTCCAAAATATCCACAAACACGTAAAGATGCAGACGATAAACAAAATATGTATTTTGAAATGAGATACAAAGAAGAATTTCTTAGTGTACATAGGAAACATTTGTCCTCTGGCCCAGGTAACCCGTCTTCTACAGCGCAGTGACCAAGTATCAGGAGGAGTTCACCAGGATACACACCTATGACAGAGGGGAAGACAGAGCACCCAGAGGAAACCCACACATACACGGGAAGAACATGCAAACTCCACACAGCAATGACCTGGCACAGCCTGGAGTCCAACTGGGATCAAGTCTGGCTTGAAGACTTATTCAAACGTACTTTTTAAAGTCTAGGTTTTAGTAGCATAGGTTTACAAATACTAAGATGGATTGAAACACAAATCAAAAATAAGGCTACATGTGAATCGGTGCTTTTTATTGATCCCTCCATCATCAAGTCACAAAGGAAAAAACAATCTTGTCAGAGATGCTATGAAGTGGAAGCACTGGGTCAAACCAACAGTTGAGTCCAAATTGCCACCATGAAGACAACAAGCCAGTAGTTGAGATGAAATGAGTACGGACAGCTGTGAGAGCCCTGCTCCACCATCCCAAGAGCTCTGAACACACGCGCTGAACCTGAACGGGAGAACCACACACAGGTACACTCACCATGAGGCTCGATATCTGGGTCACTCATCAGATACTGGACTGATATTTGAAATGTATCTATTTCTCTATCTATAGGTAGATACACACACACACACACACACACACACACACATATTTATATATGTGTGTGTGTGTGTGTGTGTATACACGTATATATGATATACATATATATATACACGTATATATGATATACATATATACACGTATATATGACATACATATATACACGTATATATGACATACATATATACACGTATATATGACATACATATATACACGTATATATGACATACATATATACACGTATATATGACATACATATATGTGACATACATATATATGACATACATATATGTGACATACATATATATGACATACATATATATGACATACATATATGATATACATATATATGACATACATATATGATATACATATATATGACATACATATATGATATACATATATATGACATACATATATGATATACATATATATGACATACATATATGATATACATATATATGACATACATATATGATATACATATATATGACATACATATATGATATACATATATATGACATACATATATAATATACATATATATGACATACATATATAATATACATATATATGACATACATATATACATATATATGACATACATATATATACATATATATGACATACATATATATACATATATATGATATACATATATATACATATATATGATATACATATATATATGCATATATATGACATACATATATATGATATACATATATATGACATACATATATATGATATACATATATATGACATACATATATATGATATACATATATATGACATACATATATATGATATACATATATATGACATACATATATATGATATACATATATGATATACATATATATACATATACATATATATATATACATATATATATATATATACATATATATATATATACATATATATATATATATATATATATATACATATACATATATATATATACATATATATATATACAGACATATACACACACACACACACTGGACCTGTGGAACTTAATAGATGTGTTCATTTATTGCCCTCAGTAATGCAGTATTGTATTTTTGAGTGTTCTCGTATCTGTGCAGCAAACCTTCACTTCACTTTTTCCCACTGCACACAGATGAAGCCAAAGTATCCTGGATGTGAACACTGCTATAATGAACTGGTAATGTCACTCAGAACCAGTTTGCCCAGTAGTCATGTATGTCATCCACAAGCAGGCCTTCCAACAGAACCACCAGCGATCTGGATTCTAGGTCTGCAAATTCACAATTTTCTTCGATTACTAATGACCACACTACCTCTGAGCCACGCTGCCCCAAATGGTGACTGGATAAGACAGCAGCTCTATCAAGGTCCCATCATGCTTGACTGGGAGCCACCAGTTTACTGCACAACAGCTAATTGTTACTATTTGAATGACGCAATCACTAGTATGGAAAGTTGCATTCACTCTTGACTTGGAACCTTTAACGGTGACTTGTAAAGTGTTTCTGCTTGGTGTTCATGTTCTGTCTACCGTATGAACCCTCAGTTTTACCCTAAGTTTTAAGTGCTGCAGGCTTTTACCATTTACACAGCAGAAATCCACAAATGCCTCAGCGTCTACTGTACTGCACTCAGAGCAGCTGTCAATCCTGAGTCCATGAACAAGAGTGATAAGACATACTGCCAAAAACATCAGAGCCTTTCTTAGGGAAACTTTATTGTGCATTTGGTGTGATCAAGATTTCATGATGTCTGATGGCTAAAGTTAACAAATGGTCAGTCTCTCTACGATGCCGCTAAAGGCTCTTCACTGGTCAGTAAAACGCACTCCAGCATGTCAGACTTTTGACTCGCAGATAAGAGTCAACATCACGGATGTTAGCAGGGCTGAAGCCTCTGTTGCTTCATGCCTTCTTTGCTCTCCAGGAGGAGGAACGTGTCTTGTCGCTACTGATGATGATATCACACTTCTAAAGCGTTGCCGTGTTGTAAAATTGTGTTTGACCTTCTCGTTGTTGCAGGAGCAGCAGTGTGAAACCTTTCTGCCACAACAGATCAATACAGCACAACCACAACACTCGATAGTATTTAAAAAAAAAAAAAAATCACCAGGAAAGCTCACACTGCTTGAGATCATTTCAGGTCAAAATTGTATTGAATCATTTTTCTCTTCTTCTACTGCATATTTTCTTGTAATGTAGGTGATACAATCAACTACTTTTTCCCTAAATTTAATTTTGAGTTCATGAAATAATCATATACAAACAAAAACTTTTCATTATGACCTGTAATGTGGGGGCAGTTCATTCATTCATCCAGAACAACCACTTCATCAAAACCAAATGTTGAAACAAAAACCTGCGGCCCAGCCAGCAGCTCAGGACGCTCCACCTGCGCCTCCTCTAATGAGACTTGCCATTAGCAGCAGTGACGCTCAGGTGGACATGCCAGCTTTGACATCTGGGTACAAGGCGGGGTGATGCCAGACCCTGTGGAAGGTGCTGATCTCTGGTGGGACGCGATAAATATAGTCACAAACAGATGCTACACTTAGACAAATACAAGGCTGGTCACAACAGAAATATCTACACGGGGAGATGACGGACGCCACATAATATTCTTTTCTTCTCCACATTTTTGGTATGTCAGCATTTTATCGGGATAAATACTTAGAGTACACAGCATCTGAAACTGCGCTTTGGACTCGGTCTCAGGATGTCCCAAGGGCTGATATTGAGGTAAAAAAAGGCCGTATAAATAATCCCAAACCTGTTAGTACAGGTTTCCGTGGTACTGACCTGCGGCCCTCTTAGCTGGTCATTCTTAATAAATGCATTAACACTGCAGTAATAAGCCTGTTCGAAAACATGTTGTGACAAAAAGTAAATATTCATGTACCTTAAAAGCCTAGTGAAGTACAATAAAAGGTATTCATACTTCCACTGATACCTCCACTGATAACAAATGTATCGCTGAAGATAGACTGATGAAGACAGGTTTGTGTTTACCTCACCGTCTCAATGGTTCCTCATCGTGACTCAATGAGAAAGCGTGCTTGAAAGCACTGCTTGCAAAAGGACACACGAGCCGCATTGATCAGCCGTAAATACAAGCCCTTAAAACAAGCTACATTGACCTGCAAGTGACGGATGCTCTCTAGTGGCAATAAAATCAGATGACCACGATAGAGGGGCAAATAAAACCTTGGGAGGGGATTAGAGAGGATGGATGTCAGCAACATGACTTTGACACAGAAAATTGACTTTCAGGTCTTTATTCCCATTTCTGAGTGAAAACCATCCCTTAACCAAGGGGAGCATCACTGATAGGCCTTCCCCACTCACGAGGAACGGGTTCAGTGCACATTCGTGAACCTCTTTATGAAATGTTCTGTGTTCTCAACCCCAGTTGATGTGGTCCAAACCCCCAAGCTTGCAGTGCGATCCAAAATTTTTTTTTATGTTTTCCTTGGGAAGCATGACTGTCCTCCTCTCCCTGTTTGATGCTGTCACCTTGGTGATACTCGTGAGTGATGAAGGCATAGCAAACATGTGACACGTGCAGTCCGCCATGCAGTGTGTGAGCCAGTGAAAAGACTAAATCTTGTTCCTGTCTATAAATCGAATCTTGACATGTTTTATTCCCACTAATAAGCTGTCATCAGGTGGGTGATCTGCACCATGACGTGACACTCCAGTTCAAAACTGGCGAGAGCACAGGCTGGTACATTTGAGACAACCAAGGTTGGGAACGGCACTGCCAAGAAGTACAACATGAAATTCTGGTATAAAAAGCAGGATGAGATGAAGAATTAATTATCACTGCCCATTTGTCACTGGAGTTTTTAAGTGTAAACTACACTGTAAAGTGAAGGAGGTGCAGAGCTTAGTTTTGCTACTCAGCTGCTTTGCCCTTAAAGTGATAAATGATACATTTCAAAAAGGATAATGTTAATATGAACTTTACCACAGACGGTTTGAAAAGCACTGGCAGCGTTCATGAAAAGTCTCTGGCTCATTCAGAATCCCTGCTCCTGTCGGGTGATGGTCCTGCACCGTGCGTTGGTACAAATACAGCCCAACATCCTGCCCAGCTTTACTGCCACTGGAACCAAATCACACTTCTGAGTGTTTTCTGGTTTAATCATTTGGAGGAATCATACTTTGTCTGTGCTTGGATGGCGGCTCTTTTTCCATCAAAGCAAGCCAGCAATCCAGATACTAGACAGTGTGAGTTTTACAGCAAGTGAAGTCCCCTCAAGAATTGGGTACAAAGTGTATCAGTCATGGACGGAGCTCTAAAAGGAAAAAAAAAACTGAAGTGCATTTTTATGGAAATGATGGGAGCTTTTTCTTGAAGAAGTACCATGCGTAACAATGAACAAGGGGAATGTAAATTTGCATTGTGAACAGGGGATACATTCATATGCAAAACCCTAAAAGACTACGTCCAACGCAGCGCAAAGTACAGCATTAAAGCACTGAGAACAGAAAAGCAGCTGAAAAAAATCGAATCTGCAGCACATCTCAAAATGTCAAACAAAATGGGACAAAATGGGGACTTTCCAAAATGTCAGGAGGAGGAGCTGAGCTGCAGCGAATGTCAGGTTTCAAAAACGCATCTCCGTGAAATCCCATCCTGTTTTTTCTGGGTATTTTTAGGTGGCTGGTTCTTGTTGTATTACCCTGCCTGTTGCCACAAGAGGTGAGGATAATTAGGAGGGGAAGATTAGAGGAAGCTTAACACCCCCCACAGACGGAGGGAAACAGAGCTCCAATGCAAGTGAGGACACCAGGAAACAGAACCGTTTCTGCTGGGAGGCAAAGAGAAGCATCCGCTACCTTCATCTCCTCCAGTCTCTTCCCATTCGAAACACGAGTGGGGATGAAAGTGAGAGGGTAACAATAAAGCAATGAGCTGTGGGGTCATCACACTAGAATTTCACTTTTGGAAGTGCTTCAAATGGTGATATGATTGAAATCAATGTGGCACACAAAAGTAATATGCTGCACAAGAAGGCTTGTGTTGTCATACTGACAGCAGCATGCCGGCGTCGCAGCCCTCGCCAGAAAAAAGACACAGCTGCTCAGTTATTTCCATGCGAACGAACTGGAATACATGTTGAAACACGATAACACAAGCGACACGTTTGAGCAGAGGACAGACCACAAAAATGAATTTTACTTTTTCAGATCTCATTTTTCTAAACAGATTAAGGCGTCTCGACAGAATGTTTGAGAAGTTACTGTCTCCCTCGAATCCAATCAGCTGCCGGCTTTCAGTGAGAGAGGAAGGCAGGAGTGAGGTCGCTCCTCTCACTGCTGACAGACATCAGCAGGTCAAGAGAGACACGGACACACAAAACCATTAAACAATCAAAATGCCACATTTTTTGCTCATGTCTGCCAGGCTGATCTTGTGCCGACAGCCGTGATTTACAGATGTAGCTTTTTCATTCAATATTCACATTTGTAGCTACAAAAACAAAAACAAAGGTAAATATGGGAATTTGAAAAATGACATTTTTTCTCCTTTTCCATTATTGTTTTGTTTTTGTTTTTTTAATTAAAACGTTAAATTATAATCCATGATCCTATTGAAAATAATTGTCCATCAATCACAATGTGACACACAACTGATTATTCTTCATCAGCCCTGAAACCAAACACTCTTGTCAGAGTCTTGTCAGATGTACAGTGGAAAAAATGAAGTAATCTGAAGTAATTCTGATTGTTATGTTACTAGGGTTGTTTTAAGAAGGTTGAGTCAAGTATAAAGAACACAGCTCTGAAGACAACATACATATTTTATTCAAAGAGGACAGAAAGTTTGAAAGTCTTGTCCATCTGAGGAGGAGGTCTAGGACCCCTGCCTACAATGCTGGCCTATGAGTCCCTCCTGGAGTTCCCGTCACATTTAACCTTGGCCTCCACAACTGCTGCGACACAAGAAACCGGTCACTGACCTCTCACAGAGACACACACCTAGGACCTGTCAGAATTGAATGACGGGCATACATGTGTCTGGAGCCGAGTTTGGACTGAACGTTACAACTTCCTTGAGGCGAGGTAAAGTTGCCTCTCCAATAAACCAACTTGTCTCAATGCCACCGATGTGTCTGTGAGACTCCTGACTTTCTCCTAAATGTAACGGTATTTTTAATAAAATTATTCTGGAAAACACTCAAAAAAGTGTTGATAGAAGAAGGGAGTGAGAGTGTGATGCACAGACCTTTAGCACTGCTGCTGATCGCACCAGCATGTCAGACATGCTTGATATGCACAAACACGGATATCTGCACGTGTTATTGAAACTGGATTGATCTATAATTCTAATCTGAAGCTTAAAATCAAGTCTAAACCCTCAACCTGCTGCTTGGAGGCCTTCCACAAAGTGACAACCTCACTTTCTCCATATGTTGTTATTATGATGGTTTCGATCTTCTGAGCTCTCACGTGTACTGTACAAGTTTCTGTCTGAAAGCATGTGTGACAATCCTGCCTTGTAAAAGTTGTTGAGACTGAAATATTAGTAATTACACTCATTAAAATGTTCTGACACTGATGCTATGTGTGTGTGCCATAAATAGAATATAATAATGTCTATGACAGGAAAATAAGCTCTTTAAGGGAAAGAAAAATATAGCGCAGCATCAATATGTCACTTAAATTGCAGAACAAAATGTTGTTTTCCTCTCAAGTCCATCCATCCATCCATCTATTGAGCTTCCCCCTCTTCTCCTGTTCAGGGTGGTGGGGGTGGAGCCTATCCCAGCAGCCTTCCCCCTGGACAGGTCACCAGTCCATGGCAGGGCCAACACATAGAGACAGACAACCATTGGCTCTCCCAGCCACGCCTACGGTCAATTTAGAGTCTGGATTAACCTGGTCCCTCTTGATTTCTTTGGACTGTGGAGGAAGCTGGAGTACCAGAGAGAACCCAGCAGGAACAGGGAGAACATGGAGACTCACCCAGAAAGACCCCGTGCTGCAGCCGGGGCTCCACCCACAACCTTCTTGATGGGGGCCACAGTGAGGACCACTGCACTGCCGTGCCGCCGGCCTCTCAAGTGATGTTTTGGAAAACAGACTAACATTTGTATTGTTGCTCAGAGCACGACAACTGTTACAGGCATTTCCATGGACGGCAATAATCTGACTTTTGACTTCATTCTAAACAACAGTTGGAATAAAGTGTTGACACAACTTTCACACAGAATATTCCATCCATATGAAGGAAAGTCTGACGAATGACCGGAGGGCGCCCCCCCCCCCCCACACACACACACACATCAGTGTCCTTCAAGAATTTAGCTTGAAACCATCTCTGCAATATTGTGACAGACACATTTTTAGTGTTTGCTTCCTGACGATGCAGAAATCTGCACTTCGAGCCCAGCCTAGAGCACTTGCTGCTGTAATGCTAACAAGCGCTAAACCAGAATTAGTTCAATTTGTGGTGTCTGGGACTTGTGGGCTTATGGCTGGATGAAGAAACTGGATTCTAATAGCTGATGAACTGGACCGTTGGTAAACTGACATTTTGTGACAGTTTTGCTGTTGTTAGCCATCTGTCGCATTCAGCCTAAAGCTAAATAGATGTGGCTAAGTGTTTTGGCATTCTTTGCATTTCTGCAATGAAATTATGCAGGAGGGAATTTTTTTTTTTTTTTGTGCTCAAGGCACCTCGCAGTACCCTAAACTTTGTTTAACTTTTCCCTTAAAGATTCGATAGATCTGAAACTGGGTTGTAATGTCTGAAATTACTGGCCTTTTCATGTAATTTGTGGACATAAAAGGGTGAACATCTACTACCTAATACTTTGAGAACTTTCAGCATTTGCTTCATCTGTGCACTTAAAAGAACAAATGAATTTTAAAAAAACAGTGGAGTAGAAGAATCACCAGTGGTGATTGATTAGGTGCCTTTCCGACACCTTGAGCAATGACAACACCGACCAGCAGGTTACGAAGCCTTTTTGTGCAAAGACAAAATCAGTGTGGTCGTGCCAGAGCACAAGAAGCACGCACACACACACACAGACACACACACACACACACACACACACACACACACACACACCCCTTACCTTCATAAGAACAGACTCGCTGAGCTTTTCTCTGTTGACAATCTTTATGGCAACTTTCTGACACGTGACACAGTGGACACCCAGCTTCACAAGGCCTGAAAGACAAAAATGAAGTCAGATTCATATCAAGCCCTTTCTTCAAAACTCATCCAGCTCACACTTGGCAGAACATGGGGCATTCAACATGTTCTGATGAGTGCAAAAAGCCCTAAATCTTCAAAAGGCAACCCTGACAGAAGACAGGAATGAAAAGACAAAGCTGAATTAATGGCCTCCCATTCAAGGCCTCCCCCCTTCGTCAGAGACCCCAGACAGCGCTGTGAATGCTGGGATGCAAATGTACTCCACAGCCTGCCTCACACCAGATGAATGTTGACATAAGACAGTCTCTCTCTTCCACAGTTACACTACAAGACTTCAAGTTATAAAAGTACAGTACGGACATTATTCTGGACCTTGGAAACAATCTGAGTGAGAGAGTCAACTCAAGGTTCACATCCCGGCACAGAAAAGCGCAGTGCTCATCAGCTAATAGGTCTGGCTCCAGCAGAGCCCAGAGTGGAAGATCATTATCCACTTTTCTTGGACTGCAACATGCTGTGAACTACTTTGATCTACTGTCGCTCATATGAGCCTTACGTTTGATACCAAAACTTAAAAACAATGTTTCTTTTCATGAATGATCTGCATGCATCAAGTCATGTGTTGTCCCATATGAGCCAGAACAGCATGAAACACAATGCGAACACTAGGACTGCCTACATGCTCTAAATGCTCTGAATTTGATTTTAAATGGAAAAAACACAATCAAATTTGCATTGCAAAAAATCAAATCAAATCATATGAGCTGTTTCTAGATGTGTGCTGTCATGACTTCGAGTGGGAACCTGGGCAACTGCACACACTGAGTGCATGACGGACAGGAGTCTCAGCATCACTTGTAGCTGAGTGAGTTTCAGTGCCAGCAGCAGGAACAAAGAGTGATCTGAAATCCTCTGCTGGAAAATACTTAGGTTTGGAACAGCTACTTTGGCAGCAAGACATCTTGTGACAAAGTTGTGTGGAAGCTAAGTGTGTTTTGACATTATTTAAATAAATCTTAGCTTTTGAGGTTCCTCCGTGAGGCAGCATATTCATGTCTCCCTCTTAATGCTGCAGAGAGTGAGGAAGAGAAAGGAGAAGAGGGAAGTCTGCAGTTTTAGGTCCCTGCGTGGGTTGGCTCCTCTTTAGTTTGCACGAGGCACTAAGTTATGTCTCTTGGGTTGGTTTCTCCTCTTGTGGACAGATTGACTGTAAAATGATAAAGGATGAACCCTGTGACGTCACTCCGAAGGTTTTTTTAGAGAGAACGTCATCCTTTTTATGTGTAAACAGCCCTAATAGACATATACTGTAAAAAATAAAATGAATTAACAAAGCTGCTTTAAAAAGAATCTTGGAGGAGGCTGAACAACACAAGAACTACAGCCTGTTCACACTGATATAACATCCAGCTGCTTTCATGACACATCTCCCAGCTGGATGTTTTCAGATACAGAGTGTGAAATATGTATGAAAATGCAATTGACATGCATCCAGCAACTCCCAGGTCTGCTTCTCTTTGTCTATTTTTGAGAGCTCACCTAATGTGCCTTTTGTGCCATAACAAAAATGTCAACATGCAGTAGCTTTATCTTATTACAGCCACAATGGCTCCATCCATCTCCATCAAAGGCCCGACATCAGGGACTGTAAATGCCAGTGCGCATATGCACTTCTTCATTACCTCACACTGCACACGTATATATTTCACAGGAGATGAGAGTGTCACTACTTGAAAGGTGATTTCCCTGTGGGGTGTCACAAGAAACACAGTGCAATGAGTAGAGGGGGGTTCAGGCCAATATGGCAGCCTGGGGGCTCTTTTATGTCCCCAGTTAGAACTGAAAACATTGACTTTGTGTGTCGTGACTTCGTGTCATTGATCTTGTTGTCAGAACAGCTTGAGGAAGGTGGCAACTGCTCAGCACATGCTTCTATTGAGGTGCGATGAAGGAGCAGAGAAGAGGGTGACCCGTTTGAAGCAGGATCATCCTCTGAGGAAAAAGAAGCAGGCAAGCACAAAAAGACAAAGGACCCTTGAGCTCAAGACAAAAATAGGTAGGTTGAAGTCTATTTTTACAGAATCAAGTTTTTTTGATTCCTCTAAATAATCAACTGGATTCAAAATGAGCTAAAAACAACTGTTGATATCAGAGTATGAAAGGAGGAACCAAAAGAACAGCAGTGGTTTGCACGAGTTGTGTTTAAGTCGGGTCGTACAATGACCATTCTTTGGGTTTCAGAGCTCAGGTGAAAAGTACCATCAAATAATCAAGGCTTCACCCAAATCAACATTTAACAGAATGAACATGCACTAACTAAGCAACATTCGCCATTGTAATAAATTTCTAGCAGTGCAAATGCTCAGTGGTCACTTACAGTTGTCATGTGATCAATCAAACTCAGTGTTTTTGTGATATGCCAGCTTCGTTTGGCAGATCAGGCAGTCAACTCTTTCGGGGTCACTTCTGCAAATTTAGAAGTTATTCCAGATGCTCGACTTTTTCACCATCTTGGCCATGTAGTGTTCTTGAAGGCTGGCTGCTGAGCCATCAGAGTCAACAGCAGCGTCACAAGAAAGCACTGATGAAAGCTGCGACTCTCAAAACTAGTAAGTTTGAGCTCTTGGAATAACTTATGATAATTCATGCTTTACATCTTGTCTTAACATGATAAGGGTATCACAGCCATTGCACTTGGCAGGAGGTACCTGCACCTTTGTGGGGTGTTTAGCATGATCGCTCTTTCAGAAGCTGTCCTGTCAACTAAACATAGAGCTGAGTGCTTCAGACCTTGTGACTTTATAGGGTTTTCAAGTGGGCATCCTGCATCTTTGGCATTTCATCACCTAGCCCACAATACCTCTGTGGGGCTTGACAGCATCCTGGAACTGCTCCCTCAGTCCTTCAGGTCTTTAGCACTCAGCTCTGCCCCTCTGCAAGCCTGGTTTGGCCACCGTTTGTCTTTCTTCAGCCAAAGCCACCTGGACGATGCTTCTACCTGCCTTTTGATGTTTTTCACCTGGTTCTTGCGGGTTGACCTCTGACCCAAAGCGCCCCAGAGGGACTGTCCTGGAGAGCCCCTACAACCGACTTTTACTGATAGGTTCCAAGCTCTCCACTCCTTCTGCTGGCATCCAGGATGAGAGACTGATATTTACCCCACTTGCGCTCGTGTGCCTCCCCAATCCTTTCTTCCTAGGGTACCATCAGTTAAGGGCCACCTGTTCGGAAGTGTGGGACCAGAGTACAATACCTGGATGGAGGCGTGTGACGGCAACCTCTTCTGGAAATCTGAGTCGTCTTTCAATGTCAACTCTCATTGCCCAGTCCTTTGCTGTGCCAAGGCTCCCTGTGCCCCCATCTTGCTTGCCTGCCTTCTCCCCCTGGCCTGAGGAAGTGAGGGCCTTTGGCTTGGGTATTGGTGGTCCTCCACTTCCTCTCTTTTTCTTGTCCATCAGCCAATTGCATCAGCATCTGATCATTTTGCCATCTAAACCAACCGTCCATCAGGCTTGCTCGAAAGGATGACAGGATGTGTTCCAGGTTTGCTGGTTTTCTGCGTAGCGCACAGCCGGGATCATCTGCCGACCTCGACCTATAGAGGTTTGTTGGTGTTGGCAGCACGTCTTACATGGAAGGGAGGAGGAACTTTACATGATGCCCCTCCATGTTCCAAATGTCCTTCCACGTGAGGGGTCTTCCCTGCACACTGTCCCACCAGGTCCAGCTGCCCTGCTGGTTCATGGCTTCTGCCTTGGCTTGCCTGCCCTCTTCCTCTACTGCATCAATCTCTTTCTGCACCATGCCTCTCCTCTTCTTTGCTTTTGCCTCCTTCCAGCTTGTTTGTGTAATGCAGCCAAGGCCCAGCCTTCGGTGGTTCACCGTGCCCATGATGTCTGTATGCTTTAAGCGCTCCTCCACATCCCTCAGAGCACTGTTAGCTTCCCACTTCCGCCCTGTCTTGACTGTCATTTCTTCCTGCCGCACTGCCTGATCGTCACTGTCCCACAACATCATGGCCAACCACACTTAACCATCTTGTACTCTTCCACGACTGATGTGATAGGAGGCTGCAGTTTGCTCCCCAAACTGTACAGGCCAATCGAGCAGAAGCTTTTTGGGACAGACAGCCATCACCTCAGGAAGTTGTTAATCCCCCCCCCCCCAATCTTCCACAATTGTCAGGGGCACCTCATTCATCAGCGGAGGCCACACAAGCCTTGGTAGGATGCCGTGCTGATAGCCACATGCCTTGTTCTTACCTGGAAGTCCACTCTTCTCCAGAACTTTTAGCCAGACTTCTGTTTGGTTTAGCATCTCCATCACACTTAACCTGGTCATTCAGCTCAGCTCTGTACCACCTTCTCAAGCTCTTTACAGGTTTCTCAGTGATGGTTGGTATGACATTGTCACTTATCTGAAACTGAAAGTGGTCTTGAACACACCCCTGATTTAGGACTAGGCTTCTGGATTTAATTGGTTTGAACTCTATTCTAACAGCTTTGGTGAGCTCTGTCATGACAGACCTGCAAGTCATCCAAAATCCATCAGCCCTCTGGGACTGACCTCGCTGGGATTGTTAGGTCATCCATAAAGGCCCTAACAGGGACCTGCTGGATGCCACCTGAGAGTACAGCTCCCATCCAGGCTTCCCCAATGACTTGACCAGGAGAGTCATTGCTGCTGCAAACAGACTCACAGAGATCGTACACTGGTCACAAGTCTAACTTCTAGTCGCTGCCAGTTGGTAATGTAGTTGCAAGATGTGAAGCGCATCTTGAAGTGCCTGAAATAGCTCTGGAGGAGCAGCTGCACCTTTTGTAGTACATGATAGGCTTTGAGTGTGTAGTTGACCAACTTGTGTGGCACTGCACCATACGCATTAGTTAGGTCGAGCCACAGAACGGCAGATCTTCCCAGTTGTTCTTTGCATCCTCAGTGAATAATTTGCATAATGTCACACCACTATCACTACCTTATTTGGGATGAGCGATATAGCCTTATTGGAAAAAACCCCGCCACAAAACACTACACAATTCTCACTTGGGTATTGATTGCCATGGCAACGAATGAAGCTTCAAAGCCCTGAAGCATTGGAGTCAGCCCAAGTGTGAGGGTATACTGGCTTGAATGTAAATTCTACCTCAGGTACTTTACACAACATTTTGAGGGTTCCACCAGCCAAAATAGTTCCAAATAGATCAAGAGATCAAGTTCAAACTTAAATTGCTCACCTTAGTAGGAGTAAAATCCTTCATATCACATATCTCATGGTGCGTCATTCTGAAAGGATGTTTGAGGGCCACTTAAAATAACGGTGGACCTAATTTATACACCACCGAATTCTTCAGATACCACAAAGCTGGTAAATATGGCTGTGCTTCATGAGACTGCCCATCAACTGCGTTCAGGCTCTGTGTGCTTCACACAGTCACTCATTGCTATTCACTGTTTGCTACTTGGTTCTGGACATCGTGAGTGAGCAGCAGGTGATAAGACAGACATCACATACATTATTCTCACGCTCTCATCATGTTGCTCACTGAAAAACACACAAGACATGTTCATTCAAGGCAGCGCTGAGCATGACCAGCTAGCTCTTCCATTGTGCTCATCCATGTTAATTCACGGTAGCACAGAATGGGACGGGTTATAGTTTCATGTCTCTAGTTCAGATCAAAGTGAATGTTTTAATAAAAATAAAATGGATTATAGCAGACGATGAACCGGAAAACACTTCTGGACGGTTTCGCTGCTGTTTGTAGTTGGTGGCTGAACAAACATCAACAAAAGTGTCATATCAAACCAACTCGTTCCGTGTGGTGTTAGGTGAGGACTTTACACCCTGACTGATGGGTCTGCCTAAGGCAGCTGATGGAACAAGCTGCTGAGCTTTTAGTCTCTTGTAGATCCTTGATTAGGTTGTACACCACTGTAACTGTGTAGGTCTCAGCTTAGTCGATGACCTCATTTCAAGCAGCTGTTTATAGCCAACAAGCAAACATGCTGTGTGCTACTTGTCTTGTAGCAAAGGACAGAATTAGAGCATCATGCAGCTTAAGAATAGGTGAAGATCACATTGGAGATAAAGGGCAGGAAATCCTGAGTATTCAAGTCAAGTGCTTCCTTCAAATTCATGATTGGGATAAAGACTCTTTCATTTGTGTTTCAATGTACTTGTCAAGAGCAGTTTGTGCAACCTCCATCAACCGTTTGAAGTGAATTACTTAGGTAAGTAAATTCGTTAATAAATGTAGGTTAAGTCATGTAATAAATAATGGCTGTGGCTTTAACAAAACAGTAGAAGAAGAAGAACTATGTGTCAGGGAAAAAAAAGAGAGGTCTTCTGGAATCAACTTTTTATTCTCGTCGGTCGGATGAATTGTAATGGTTCAGATGCTCCTGTGTTTCATGTATGTGCTGATTTACATACTATCAGGAGGGACCGCCTGCGTAGTTTTCAGCAGCATTTTTTCATTCATGTTTTTGTGATTACACAGGCCTTATTTGATCAACCTGCTATCCTGAGGTGTAAATATGGGTCATTCACTGGTTTTAAGGTCTTTATGTACATGTACATGCCCTCTGGTGCATGGTAAATGTTATGGATATCTATGATGAATATTAGCCATGTTAGTCTGTGTGACAGAATTTCGGAGCTCACTGGTGTGTTGCGACAAAGGCATATGAAGAAGAAACCTAAAAGAGCAGTGGCTTTAGTGATCAAGCTCTTATCACATTGACAATCATGTTTCCACACCACTAACGAGGAAGAGAAGGTATTTAAAGATGTGACAGCAACTGTCCGTGAGCCCAGTGAGGGTTACAATTATGACTTGTCACCACTAAAAACCCTCCCTTCATCTTTTTTGCAGTTTTTCTTTTCTTATTATCACTCCTCTAAGACCTTCAAGCACTTCTTTCCCAGCAGACAAACACATTTTGATGTGATCCTCAACAGAGATTATAAAATTTCTTCATGTTTCACATTTGTCATTGTAAATCCCAGTTCTTAGAATAATTAGGCAGTTCAAACCTAAGTCCTGCAGGAATAAACTTTATCATTCTAATAACATTTTTGTATCAAGAATCCCTGGCTCAAACAAGCTCGATGCGAGTTTGAGGCAGTTCAGTTAGCAGCCCAGACGTCAAGTCATCTCAACACGGTTTATTTCTGGGTCTCATGACTCATCTCCTGTTTTTACAGGTCAGCTGGCTTGTATTGCCTCATGAGCTGGCTGCTAACTGGTTGTTAGGGTAATACATATTTTCATGTTCACAAATATACAGCTACACCGCAGTCACTGATGATGACGGAAATGATTGCCATAAATAAAACTATGGCCTTTTTTATTAATTGATCATTTGTTGATTATTTCAAACCTTTAAAGGATCAATAGAATGTCCGAAAACTGCACTTTGCTCAATGAACATTCATTTGCAAACACGTGGCCGACCGTGTTGCAATATGTTAGTGTGCCTGTCACAGTGACCTTTGACCAGCCTCATCTATTCAGTTCACCCTTGTGTCTCTGTGGATTTTTGTGCCAAATTTGAAGAAATTCCCTAAAGGAGTTCCTGAGGTATCAGGTTAAAAAAAGCCGATGGACAACCTGAGAACACGGTGCCTCTGGTCTGGGTCTGCTGGTGATGTGCAGGCAAAAATATGATTACGAAATGAAATGAAATATAATGAATGTGCTAGAGTGAAGGCCACTGAAGTCAACAAAAAAGGAAACTACACCCCAAACAACAACAGCCTCACTGACTGAGGGGTGCTGAGCCCCCCACAGGAATAGGAACTTGAATTCAAATCTTTCAGATGGCAAATCCAACCAAGAACTGCACAGTTGACCAGTAGAAGCCACAACTGATCTGACAGCTCGGTTTCATTGATTCCTCCCCTCTGTCAGTCTGTCCCCCTCTGCTGATTAGATCAATAGTCCCCAGGATTTCGACCCAGCAGACTGAGCCGCAGGCTGCAGCAGGGACTTGCTTTGTTGTCCTTAGAACCATCCTCCTACAATCTCCTGTGTGCCTTCGAGCTTCCAGTGAGATTAAGTGCCAACTAAGCTCCTCCAATGAAAAAGCCTACACTGACCACCTACCTCGAACACACAGATTAAGCTTATTGCCTTTGTTTTTAAGGCATAAAGATCTTGGGTTTAGGCTGCATTAATCAACTCTGGTCTGCTTTTCTAACTGACATGTTGCACTACAAGTTTCATCCTGTTCCACCAACTGCAGTTCAAGGTGCCTCATATAACCTATAAAATCAATTGCCATATCCTCCTAACACTAGTGTTCCTTCTTATGTTCTCCGCTCCCATTATAAAAACAATGGAAAGTTTCATTCCAGTGACAGAAGCCTCCCACTCGCTGTATTAGCATACACACTGCATGCATGGTGCTTTTAAAACGACTCCACCCTTTCACAAGATTGGATGTTTCAGGTACGTTTGAATTCATTTCAAGACTGCCTACTAGTGTTACCTTTCAAAATTAACAAAATATTAAGATTACAAGACATGAAAAAGTTCAGGAGTTAACATGAGACTTTCGTAATTCTGCTACTTTGATGGACATATTTTCTAGTTTCTCCAGAGCGACATGTTAGCGCTGTTTATGTTCCGCACTGACAGTGAAGAGGAGTGACACCTCAATGTCAATGACAGCACAACATGAAGAAAGAGACAGGAAGTATGATCTGATTCTGTGGAGATATTTGTGCTCAACACCCAAACCTGCAAACGCGTGCACACACGCGCACACACAGTCCAAGGTGATCATCACCACAGGTCAGCCGTTGCGTCGACCGTCTGCAGTGTCCCCAGGTTTTCTTCACATCCCTTCTCACTTTCTGAGTATTTCTCCAAGTGACTCAGAGATTTTCGTACCTGTGGTGTCCTGCCTCATGACTTGATCCAGTATGGGATGTGAGCCTTCAACATATATCTTTAGAATAGACACCAGAAACTGTATCAAGCAAAACTCAGAAGAGAGATCTTTACTTTTTGCATCCTTCTTTTATTAATGAGGTGAAATCCATTTAAACTTTAAATATGCACTTAACAGTTTTCAAGGGGTTCTGAGGTAATATTAGAATACAGTTTATGGAGTTAGTTGTTTTAATTATTTTTTTCCCAAATGGTAACCGTAAAAAATGCCAACACGTGATGAGTTGACCAAGAAGAGAAACGATTTCAGATGTTTTATGGCACCTGATGGAGAAACTGCAAGCCGAGCACGGTCACTTTGTTAAGCTAGCAATGGACAAAGGCTAAAATCCAGCCAGCGCAGCAGCCAACACTCGAGAACACCCTCCATCAGTAACAACCCATCTGTGTTCAAGCAGCAGTGCTTGAACACAGCTCCTCTCTGCCGCTGAGTCGAAAACACCATTCACCTCTGTCTGTTGTGGTGAGTGCCTTTTTGACATCACAGGTGAAACACCAGAAGAATTAGGAAAAGGAACTCTTCTTTCATTTGCATAATGCAAAAAATGCATGTTCTGAGATAAATGTCATTTTATGTGTTTGACTATTTTGCACTGCTTAGCTTATTAATAATTCATGCAGTGCAGTCAGAGGCCAATGGCAGACATCGCTTGTAAATAGCCTGTAATGCATGCGGCGATTGTAGGTCACGCTTCAGGCATCAAATGGCCAAAAACACAAAATGAGCATGAACATGCTGATGCTAAAACATAGCAACACTCTGGTAAAGGTGTGAGGTTGTGTATCTTGTATCAAATACACAAAAACACAAATTTGCAGTGGGACGTTAATGCTACGCAAATGGCAGTTAGCAGGAACATAGTAATTCTCAGGGTTGAGGTCATTACTCTTGCCTCCAAAAAAACCCTCGTAAAATTAGCAGGATCATGCTAATGCTAACAGCAGCTAGCAGTAAAGTTGTTTTTCAATTGTTTTTAAGGTTGTGTTTCTTCCATCAAATACACAAAAACTCAAACTCACCATTGGCATCCACATTTTGTCATGTACCACCACAAACATAAATATATTTTTGGGGATTTTTAAGTGAAAGACCAACACAAAGTGGCAAAAGTTTCAGTGCCCCTGAGCCAATGCTTGGGGAACCGCCTTGAGCTGCAATTCCAGCTGCAGGTCTTTTGGGGTACAGTATGTCTCTACCAGTTTTGCACATCTATAGACTGACATTTTTGTCCATTCTTTTTTGCAAAACAGCTCAGCTCAGTCAGATTGGATGGAGAGCGGTTGTGAATGGCAGTTTTCCGATCTTGCCACAGATTCTCAGTTGGATTTAGGTCTGGACTTTGACTGGGCCTTTCTAACACATGAATATGTTTTATTTTAAAACATTCCATTGTAGCCCTGGCTTGGGGCCGGCCGAGGCATAAGCAAACTAAGTGGCGGCAATCAGAGAAAAGGGGGCTAAATATTTCTGCACTCTGCACTTTTGAGTTTTTTATTTGTAAAAAAACCCAAAACATTAAAATCATGAATAATTTTCTTCATACCTCACAGTTGTGTGGCACTTTGTGTCGGTCTTTCATTATATTTGTGGTCGGAACGTGACAAAATGTGGACAAGTTCAAGGGGTATGAATAGGCAAGCCACTGTATGCTACACTGAGCACCACTGGAGGTAGCACATGTTCCTCACGATCTTGGTTGCAACGTGGAGATTGTGATTTATGAGGTTGTACTGCCTCATGTGGTCATTCAGTCAGAGGGAGAAAGGGAAGCCTTTGAAGTCTCAAGCTGATGGGTGAATTGACCTGTTGGGTTGCCATGGTGATGACCGTTCTTGCACTGTCAGTGACCAAAGAGGCAGCATGAGTGAGCAGTGAAGTGTCACATACACACACACACACACACACACACACACACACACAAAGGAGGGACACGCTGTCCAACAGTGGTTCGTCTTATCAAGTTGTATCAAGTCGTTTCTACTGTGAAGCGTGTCAAGACGTGAAGGACGGGCTGCTTGAACTCCTCTAGAAAATTAAAATGGGAGTCAAGGGGAGAGCTGCAGGTTTGTCCTGGTAACTCCTGTCAGGAAAAAGGCAGAAAAAAAACTGTGACCAGTGAGTGAATACAGCTCGCTTTTGAGCCAGAGAGGAAGCTTTCCTAGGTCTGTGCGAGGAATTATGTTGGAAAGTTGACATCGTGGCTCTAAGGACAAAGGAATGTTCAGAGGAACTTCGGTCTCTCCCACTCTAGAAATGACATCACCCACCGTAGCCTGAACAACACACACCCAAGCAGAAATTCTCCAAAACCTCCTCAATCTTAAACAGGGATTGTGCAAAAACCAGAATGAACTGGAAAAAGTTTTTTTTCAACCAACACAGTTAAAAGTTGCGTAGCCTGTTTAAACTTTAAATCAAGAGTGTGTGACAACCTGCATGTGATTGACACGGCCCCAGAGAGGAGCGAATTTTGATCATGTTTCATGCAATCTCCCGATTCATTTCCATAGGGTTTTCTGGCTGTTTTAGGGACTTTTGCTGCTAACGTTGTACGAGCTACCGCTAAAAGTAACACTAGGCTTGTCTCAATCAAGATGGTAGACCTGATATATATTTGTAACGCAGGCCCATAATTATTTTACTTGCATAAAATAATTTGGTCTGAAAAGTGCAGATTTGGGACGAGGACAGGCAGGCGGTTTCTATTTACCTTCAATTCAAGAGAGAGAAGAGGAAGGCTGTGAGACGGACTGACATAGAAAGAAATATCAGTTTAAGGGCGATTTCTGTCTTTACCGAAGGTAAAGACAAAGGATTCATTTGTGGTCAAAGGCTACAGGTCAAAGTCAACGGTGCCTCACATATAAGCAATATCTGTGCCCTGACATGATTGCCATGCCTCAGGAACGCCTGGAGGGAAACGTCCTCTGGAACTCTACAATGACCTGAACCAGCAGTAAAAGGTCAATAACATTGGGAAGCACATTTCACAGAGGTATACTGCCACAATGTGGTATTTCTGGTCTATATTGGATGGATAAAGACATTGGAGGTTAAACGAAATCCTATGGAGCGAAAGAACAAATCTTTGCATTACAAAATTTCATGAATAAGTCTGAAAGCTCCCCACGGTGGATGCTGGGTGGAAAACATTCACAACAAAAGATGAAGCTTCAAGAATGAGGATGTTCCATCCAACAACACAAATCTAAAATCTTAATAATTTGCTGTAAGCACAACTGAACGCCCTGCTGAGAATCGAGTGAACAACTGAGGCGAGTCAAAGCACCGTCAGCTCAGGAGACCAGTCATGCTGGGAGACATCTCCCTTTGTTTGTTGGTTCAATGTTTTGGCACAGAGATTTTGTTTCCATCATGCTGTGCTTGAGGCTTGAGGACCTACAGGCCACCGTCAGCCCCCCCCCCCCCCCCCCCCACGCACACGCACACACACACACACACACACAGTGGCAAAAACTAGCAAGTAAAAGAGTCAAGAGGCTGGTCCTCTGCACCACTTAAAGCAGCAATTTCTGACAGCAACTGAGAAGCTGGCTGAGTGAGTGCTCCAGGCAATAGGAGGACGGAAGACTGGAACATTTTTTCACGCTCCTCTTTGAAAGCACAGACTGACAACTTCATTGCTTAAATACAACTCCTTGCAATATTGGTGACTGGGGATCCCCACAAGGTGTGAGATGGTCAGTGACAATGAAACTTCCATCGATTCCATACACATGGGCCGCTTTTACAGCAGAAAAACATCAGATGATGTGATATAATGAATTGGGTTCTGAAGAATTCCTCCATTACAATCAACTAAAGCTCCCATATTGACTATAGGGGGCGGGGTCTCTTGTTTTCTCTTCTCAGGCATATAAAATTACACAGAACCATTGAAAACGAGTATCTAGAAAGATTTGAAAACCTCAAAGCATCAAAGGGCATGAGAGGCAGAGGCACAAAGTTGCATCTTGTCTTTATCTACAGTAAAACAGACACATCAGATCAATGTGTATCCATGATCCTGTGGTTAAAACAATCAATATAATACACGCAGTGCACAGAACCTCCATATGTTCAACTTTGAAGGTTGTTTTTTTCCCAGAAATTTGACCCGAAACCAGTGATGCAACGCTGTGGTCGGTACATTTCGACTGACAACTGTATGAACATGCAATCTGTTTAATGGTGAGACCAGAGATGGTGCGTATTTATTTGCCTCATAGCTTCTGATTCAGTCAGTCTATTAACACACCTGCATCAGATTGATGGCTGGAACCAAGTAGGTGACTAGCAAGTAACTCCAACAGGGCAACTTTCTTGTCAACTCCAACCTCCATTACGATGCTTCTGTACTGACATCAGCAAAATTGTTCTCAGCTGAGTGCGATTGGCTCATTCCAGCCCCTGAACCAACCCTCCTCCCATTTCCCAACCAAAACAGCATGACCCATGTGGAAGCACATAAACCAGCACAGCGTGGTAGGCCAAAATACCCTGGGTCCACCTGCGATGTGTAACGAGAGCTTTACACGAAGGATCGAACGATTAAACAGCGTGATTTTTGCATTGATTGCTTGTGTTAGGATCAGCCGATTCGCTTGTGGGTTCTCTGATTCATTTTTCCCCAGCATGATTTTACAGTCAAGCGGCACTGTCGCCTCAAAGCAATAAGGTTGTGGGTGGAGCCCCAGCTGCAGCACGGGGTCTTTCTGGGTGAGTCTCCATGTTCTCCCTGTTCCTGCTGGGTTCTCTCTGGTACTCCAGCTTCCTCCACAGTCCAAAGACATCAAGAGGGACCAGGTTAATCCAGACTCTAAATTGACCGTAGGCGTGGCTGGGAGAGCCAATGGTTGTCTGTCTATATGTGTTGGCCCTGTGATGGACTGGTGACCCGTCCAGCGTGAACCCCGCCTCCCACCTGAAGGCTGCTGGGATAGGCTCTGGCTCATCTCCTCCAAAATGAACTCAAAGTTACACACATTTCCAGTTGTTTTAGCAAATTAACAAGTCTTTTAATCAACTTTGGTAATGTGGATGTTAAGAGTTCATCCAGATAAAGAGCTGGGCCAGTCAACCTCCAGTTGGAGCTACAAAACCATCGCAGACGAAGAGGACACAACAAGACAATGCCCATCAGACACTGTCAAAGCTGATAAGATGAAAAAAAACATTTTTGAAAATGTGACTTTGTTCATTTCATGTATTGATTTAAGGAACGTCTCATTGCTTTTTATGTTTCCCTCCTTTAAGTGGAATGGAACTCAGAGGATTCAAGCACATCACTTTAGCTTTTTTGCATTTACTTTAATCAATGTACAAACTTTTACAACTCAGCTTTGCGTAAAAACATTTTTCTGTCACTTTTTGCCATTTTTGGCACTCTGTTAATTGAAATACTGGGCTGTGCGGAAACCATCTGTAGCTGTCCGACAAGACTGATAAGCCAACTTCTCCTCACATTTATAACAGCCTGCCAGCCATCAAACCAGAGCTGTGGCCTATTTGCATCTTATTACCGTGGCAGTGAGCATCCTAGTCACTTGCATCATTCAACCAAAAAGAAAGGATGGAGGAAGAGACATGCAGTCCAAACTAATGTTGATGCTCACACATACAGTCAATAAAAAATTAATTTTCCCACCTTCATATCAACCCCAAAGTATTGATCGCCCCTCATGTCTGTGTGTAATTGCCCACCTTTCTGTCAGTCATCTGATACCATCCTCCTTTGTTCCAACCAATCATGGCAGCCAAACGCCTCCTGCTGCCCTGTAACATTGATTAACTGCTGCCACTGGTTTACCAATGAGGCTGAGAGGTATGTGTCCGTCCTGAATGAGAGACCCTCTCATTGTCATGGGCTGCCCACTGAGACTAATGAGAGCAAATGAATAGTGATGGGCCTGGATATTGATCTGATACATGAATTACACATCACCTGTCCCACTCAAGGTTCCAGACCAATGAAGAAATATTGGATTCAAAATGATCGAGGTTTGCTTGAACAGCTGTGCTGGTTTTAGGATATACTTCCAGTAGGTTTTACTGCCATGCGGAGTAATCTGTAGAGAAATGGACGCATTTAAAGAAAAACTCATTTTGCGGCCAGAGGCGCTTCAGCCACTCTCGGCCTTTTCACTGCCTATGCACCTCAATGCTGGAAGTATATTGAAATAAACATGTGTCAATGTTTGAAGTAGGCACTGTGAGGAGAAAAGTGATGTGATAACAATTATGGTGCACGACTGTTGAGTTCATTCATATACGCCTGGGTGCGAAACATAGAGAGCTCACCTGTATTCAGATCCGCATGTTGAAGGCAGGAAACAGCCATCCAATTGGGACAGAGCATGAGGAGAGAGCAGAGAAGAAGAGACCAATGGTTAACACGCAGCACAGAAATCTACCTGGCAACAGATGATGGTGACACTAAGCTCAAGCCTCCAATCAGCTCCTGATTGTTTGTGCTTTGATTCAAATTTTTAGCCTCTTTTCTGTATATACGATTTAAATTAATTGATCTGCTCCATATTAACAGAAGCTATACATCCTGAAATAGGAAGCAATCTATGTCAAGGTTACACTCTCCTCTTTCATCATTCACTCCCCCTCTTTTCTTCCGTCAGTCTCTACCCAGACAATACGAATCCCATTGAAGACATTCCTCCCTTCCTGAATAAAAAACAGCTTCTCCACTAATGAGGCAATTAATAAAACCAGCTCCTCTTTTTTGTGTTTCCCCTCTTCCCTTCATCAGCTTGGAGAGAGGGGGAGGAAGAAAGGGCGAGGAAGACCACATCAAGCAGGTCAAGTCATGAGAGAGTGAGAGAAAGGGACAGTCAAAGCCCTCATGTTTAGGGTTACAGCCATCAGAGGAGACGGTAGAACAAGAAGCACATTCTACTGGCAGACAGCACGGACCGTGCAGCACACAGAGATCAATGTCTCCTCTCTGTGAGATTCACATTTTCAGTTGATGTGCTGCAATCTTTTCCTGTCTGACTTGACACACTTCTCCAAACCAATAGAAACCCTCCCTGTGTCCTACTTATTGAGGCAGCAGTGCTGAAGGAGCTTATACCATGAACGCATAAGTTAATGTATCTGCTTTGAAGACATCCTCGTTTCAGGAAGTAAAAATCCCATTCGCTCGCTCATCCCATTAATGACAGACTGGCCTTTTGATGAAATTTAGGGGTTAAATTGTTAATAAAAATGAATGGAATCATCAGAAAACATCTGGTTAAGGCAAAAGCTGATGGTGACACAACCAACAGGAGAACTGCCCTGATGCCACTCGGTATTTACCTGCTGCTCATGTATTCCATCTATTAAAGCTAGTTTGTTAAAGAGCCACTTTCACAGAGGTCCGCTGGCTGTTGAGACACGATACACAACTAACTGTCTTGAACCGGGTAATCTGAAGCCACTGAGGAACCTCTGATGAGTCTGTCTGCTCTTTGAAAACCTGCCAGACGTCCATCCATCTATTTTCAATCCTGCTTATCTATTAAGGAGCCTATCCTACCTGTCATTGGGTGAGAGGCGGGGTCACCCTGAACGGGTCACCAGTCATTCGCAGGGCCATCAAGAGCAATTAGGGGTTCAGTATCTTGCTCAAGGATACTTCGACATGGTCACTGGGGGAAGTGAGGATCAAACCAGCGACCTCTCAGCTGCACTCCACCACTCTACCTCTGAGCCATGCCCCCCCGCCAGACTTGTACTTCTGTAATTAGAAGAAATGGAAGTCCAGTAACAGGGAGCCCTGCAGGACGTGGGGGCTGCTCCTCCCGGTGGCAACGGCGAACAGCCAGTCAATGGCCCTGTAAACACTGACACCAGCTGCTTTACTATATTAAATAAAACAGGATTGATATTCATTATTAAAGTTAGTTCCCTGTGCTCCAGGCAGCCTACGGATTTACCCCAGTGTCCATTGTGTCCAGAACCTGGAAGCCTTTAGCAGAGCACGCTGCAGCTTTTCGACAGCCCTCGGGCCAGTTTAATGACCACGAGGCTGCCTTGCTGCCAATATACCATCAGAGGGAAATCTCGTCATGACAAGAGAGCAAGCGAAACTTCCAGCTCATCACTTTAATGAGCTCACTTTTACGTAACACACAGGATTGAGAGGGACGCAACAACACACATTAATTAACCCACTGGAGATGGAACAAGTAGGGAAAGATGCGAAAATGAGTAGGAGGGGAGGGAGAGGGAAAAGGAGAGGGGAACTGCATGTCCTCTTTCAGCCACATGATGAAAGGAGAAGAAAGAGGAGGAGGAGTAACACTTCTGACAATACCAAAAAGTGATGCTGATGCCAAGATGAAGGGCTAAACTCTCAGTCCAATGACGCAACCCTCTCTAAACTTATTCCGCTAAGAGCTACTCCTTTTTTGTGCTCCGTGACTGTCAGTGAGTCACCTTACTTATCATACCATTACTTACAATAAAAGAAGTGGGGTTTCTCAAGATTTTGAGTTGGTATGAAAATGTGAATCAGCAATATTTACAAAGGCAAAGATGAAGGTTTCACTTCCTCCTTCTGCAGTATGACAACAAATTTCAACGGGAATGAAACAGAACTTTGCATCCAGGGAGCCGTGACGTAAATCAAATGATTGTTGCATCATGCTTACTTCCTGGAACCACTAGGTGGTGCTAGTACCATGACTTCAATTCAGCTTGTGGACGTCCTGACTCTCATCAAACGTGTCTGAACATGTGACAACAGTTTCCTCTTTTCTAGCAAATATCAATGATGGCCCCATTGCCATGGTGGCAATGAAAACTCACAGTTTACACAATAACCAATCACCACGTTCTCAAGGTGGTTCTGACCAAATTTGAGATGGATCCAGTCATCCACCTAGGAGGATTATTTAAAAAAACAGAGTTTCATGTTGCCACCAGGTGGCGCTAGGACGAGTCCATCCCAACTTTTAATGCGGTGTCTCCCAAACTTTTCCAACCCAGGGCCCACTTCTAAGTCTCAAAACATTTTTGCAGCTGATTCACCATGAGTGTCTTGTCTCGCTTTCATTTTAATTCTCCCTGTTGCTCGCCACTTCTTCATCCCTATGGTGTGTTCACACCAAACGCGCCACAAATTTTTCGCTCACTAAGATTACATGTAAAGTCTATGTAGAGGGGCCAATAGATGTAAAGTCGTGTGTATACTCGCCGGTCGGCGCGAATGGCGAGAATAACGTGGCGAGAATGGCGCGAATACGAGAATTTCGCAACGCAAATTTCGCATATTTGGGTCTACATGCAAGTTGAAAATATTCAACTTGAGTGACAAATTCGCATGACGTTGTGTCGAGAGGGCCTGTCAGCATTGAAATTCCTCTGGCGTCAGTGACATCACTAACATCCGGTCCTAGCGCCTGTAGTTGGTGTCCAGCCATGAAATCCTGGCACTGATCCGCGCCAACAGGTCAGCCTAAAGTACTGCTGGAAATAGCTGTCGTCCAGGCGCAGGTCCTGGAGAAAGAGGTGAAATTCACCCAGCTGTGTGCGCCTCCAGATTATGCCATGGATCCAGAGACGGCGGCATTTGGTTTTCTGCTGTATCTGGGACTTCCACAACAGGTACAAGCCAGCAACGGTTGTTCTGTCAGCCATGGTTGATGATGGAGAGAAATGGTGGAAATAAATTCTCCTCGCGGGGGGAAAAAATTCTGTGTGAATGACGTGAATAAAAACAAATGATCCAGCCGTCAAATCCGTGCGGATATAGCAACACAAAAATTTGCGTCGTGTTTGGCGTGAACACGCCTCTACACTCCAGTTTCAGCCATTTGCATAGAACGTAAACAAGTGGAGTGCAATGCGGTCCCGCCGCAAAGCGGTCCGGCTGCAACAACAAAATGACCTCTCTCCCATTATCTTGTCACATGCCTAATACTTGAAGGAAAAACAAACAAAATAATGACAATTACATTCAAACATTCTAATATCTTTTAAACATAAGTGAGTTTTAACATTTAAAACACTATTCTGTATATTTTTATTTTTACATATCTCATTTCCATACTATTTTGGAAATTATTTGGGGCCCACTTGCACTAGCTTGGATGACATCATTTGTGGGCCTCCTGTGGTTGGGAATCACTGCTTTAATGGGTTCTTCCTTCGCCCGTTCTACACCCCTCCACTGTTTGTTTTTTTCCCCATAATCCAGCTGGCAGACAAACGTTGTTGGGGAATGCTCCAGCTGTTCTCGTGTTCTGGTTTACATGTCACGTTAATCATATTTTCTATCAGTGAAAATTTTTGTGAACAGAAATTGACCAATAGAAGAGGAAGGCCTGCTCTCATGCTGGTTGTTCCTATTTTCATTGTGTGTAGGGCTAGGTGTGTGGTGCGTGTCTGTTTGAGGGGTGCTGCTTAGAAAATCTCCTTGTGCCATCTCTGGGCAAAGATGATAAAGCTTCTTTACACAGCATCAGATGTGTGTTTCACATTTCAAATAAACAGTTTTAAACCAGCAAAAGAAAAAACCCTCGCTTAACGTGGAGTAGAGGGGGAGGATAGAGCGTGTGTCCCAGGGGTTTCCGCTGACCACAGTGTCCAGAATAAAAGGACTGTTATTTTCAGCAATTACCATCAGTAGATGTTTGTTGTGTTCGTGAGCTGCAACAGAAGCAGGACGGGCAGCAGCATCAGGCTCCTCAACAGCTCCTGCATCTTGTTACTGAAAACTTTGCCTTAAATCAGTGTGTTTTGGGGTTTTTTTTTTTGGGGGGGGGTACTGTAAACTTATACACCAGTTATTCTTTTGTGTTTTTGATAAAGTGACTGGTCAGTTATTTGTTGCGATATCAATGTGCAGTGCTGTTTTATAGTGAATGTTTTACTGCTGAGTGGAAAGCTTCCTTCCATACAGCCATAGATTAACATGTTTGTTTCGCTGCTCAGCATGATTCCATTTGAAACAATGCTAATGAGCGGGTGATTTTTCAAACTTCAATCTTTCAGCCCTCCCTCGGAGGCGTTCAAGATGCTGATGCAGAGCGAGCCAGCTGTGCTTCCATTTCAACTGTCATTTTTTTAAAGAGCTTCCTGTACATTTCTCCATGCAGCTGCGTCCTAGCAGGGCCTCTCCACTGCACTGTCAGCCAATTACTCTTCCACTACCTTAGATGCAAATCTTGTAGAGCAACAACTCTATTGATGACGATCGATTGTGGCTCTTTTTCTACCCAAATGCTTTTACTCTGCTCGCACCAGAGAAAGTGAGAACATCCACAAACCTCAGTGGACTTTAGGTAAGTGCATCACAATTCAACATGCTTTCTGCAGGGTTGAGAACGATTAATAATATATCTCATCAATCTCAAAGCATTTACTCAGCTCATGTTGTCTCACGTCCATGCCTTCCTGAAGGCCAGCTGACTCTTGATGCTGCCCAACAGGTGAGACCCCCGACAGAGCGAAGTCTCCTCTGCTTCCTGATTAAATTATGAAAAAAATTATCAAGAATAATTAGGGATCCTACAAATTTGAAGAGCATTTTATTAAAAAAAAAAGCAAACAGCATAAAAAGAGATTTTTACTCTATAATATTTCCAATTAATCATTGAAATTATTATGTTTCAGGTTGTTGTTTTTTTTAAATCCAACAAGTTGAACCAAACTTTATGTTAAATGGTAAATGGACTCAGTTTTATAGAGCACTTTTCTACCTTAGCAGCACTCAAAGCTCTTTACAGTGTTGTCTCATTCACACACACACTCACACACTGATGGTGGAGGCTGCCATGCAAGGTGCCAACCTACTCATCAGGAGCAATTATGGGCTCAGTATCTTGCTCAAGGACACTTGGACATGGTCACCAGGGTCAAGGATCGAACCAGCGACCCTTGGGTTGCTAGATGGCCACCCTTGGGTTGCTAGACACACCCCTGAGCCATGCCACCCACGGGGCAGATATTAAAAGTTTGAATATTTTTCACCTCTCTTATCCACATTATGGATCAAACATCTCAGCTGTAGAAATACTGCAAGCGAAACAAGATTATACAAATATCTGCAAATGCTGGAAAAGACTCCAACTTGATGCGTCCAACTGTTTTCTAACATTTGCCCACAGTTACAATGGGTTTTCATTCAACATATCATGCTCAATGAAAGGAGTCAGATGAGGTGGCCCAGGCGTCTGGTCAGGATGCCTCCCAGACACCCCTCTGGGGAGGTTTTCAGGGCACGTCCAAACGGTAGGAAACCTCGGGGTAGACCCAGGACACGTTAGAGGGATTATCTCTCAACTGCCCTGGGAACGCCTCGGGATCCCCCGTGAGGAGCTGGACGAAGTAGCTGGGGAGAGGGAAGTCTGGTTAGGCTGCTGCCCATGTGACCCAACCCAGGATAAGCGGAAGAAAATGGATGGATGGATGGATAGATGGGTGGATGGATGGATACCATGGTCATACTCACATTTTCACCTATCATGCCTACTAACAGTGACATGCTAAAATGTCATAGCGCAAAAAATCCATCTAGCCATATAAACCGGTCTGTTGTGGTAGAGAGGGAGCTAAGCGATCAATCAATCTGTCGACATTCCAACCCTCACCTGTGGTCATGAGCTCTGGGTAATGAGCTAAAGAACAAGACGGCAATTACAAGCGGCCAAAATGAGTGTCCTCTGCAGGGTGGCTGGGCTCTCCCTTAGAGACAGGGTGAGGATGCCTCCTGGACGCCTCCCTCAGGAGGTTTTCCAGGCATGTTCAACCGAGAGGAGGCCTTGCGGCCGACCCAGGACGCGCTGGAGGGATTATATCTCTCGGCTGGCCTGGGAATGCCTCGGGATTCCCCCAAGAGCTGGTGGAAGTGGCTGGGGAGAGGTTGGTCTGGGTTTCCTTGCTGAGGCTGCTGCCCTGCAACCCAGACCAACCAGATAAGCGGAGGACGACAAAGACGAAGGAAAAATCCGTCATCCAATATGGCTGCCAAAGAAGGGGACATTTTCAGATAATGTCTTCTTCAATTGCAGCATCCCATCTTGTTCAACAATGGACTAAAATAGAAGGCAAGCCTTCTCAGAGATTAAATCTATTGTGGACCATTGCAGGAGAGAGAGACCAAAGTGAGCACAGTGATTGTCAAGTTCCATCAGATTTGGTGAAACAGTTTTTGAGTGACTGTTCAAACTCTTGCAGTCAGCAGCAGCACTTCAAGTGAAGAACAAACCCCCCAAAACATAATTTGGTGAAAATAATCAGGTTCCTAGCACTGCAAACAGGCAATCACCCAGGAATATGGAATCAAGGCCAGTTTCTATCAGTGTCACAGTCATGGTCATTCCCTCGCCTAACACCAGTCAGCCCTGCAACGTCACAGAAGCAGCAGGGGGGAGAGCAGATTTGATGTGGCCCCCAAAACAGCTAAAACACATGAAAAACCACTTTGGAGTGAAATATTCAACCCTGTAACTAAACACTAGACTCTTTCAGTGTCTCAAGTCAAATCACAGCTCCTTAATTAGTCTCAAACTGCTTCGCCACCTTCTCCAGTGAGCCCTGTTCCCTCTCAGCTTTCACCCCTGCCCCGTCCCCATCGCCACCTCTGCCTCTCTCCATCACGACAATAAGTCCACATTTCCTGTGCAAATTAATTTCCAACATGATTTCGACCTCACCCGCCTCGCCTGTCAAGCCACGGCTGTTAATGAGTACTGATGTCTTGCTCACAAAAGCATGGCCATGGCTAATATCGCTATGACATGAGAGACCATGAACCCCCCCGCCCAACACACACACACACACACACACACGCACAAGGTAGGAAGTTGGAGAACTGGCTGCAGTGGGTGAGGTGAACGTGGCTTTGCTTCAGGCCCTGCTGGTGGCTGCAGCAGACGCGCTGCATCTCATCGTCAAGTGCAACACGGAACATTCATCAAATCACTTTCATCATCACCACAGTGTCGTCAAAAACCAGGCAAACTTAATTAATATTACAGCATGAAGTTAAGAGGGATTTACCACACTGAGCAGCACAAAATGATCCCATGACATGAATTCTGACTTCGTGAGATCATTTTATTCAATTTTTGATTGTTTTTTTTGTTCGTCATTTTGCTCAGTAAATCTCCTTAAGACGTTACTGGTTGTGTAATTCTACCTGAATGGCAGCCTGTCTTGTGGGCCCCCATCACTCCCGGGCAGGATCCATCCTCCAGGTAGCACAGGAATGCTCCACAAACAAAAACTAAGCAGAAAGATTGTTTTGAGCACGAGGTTTTACGAGATTTTGAATATTCACCTCCAGCATATTCATAATTTAGCACTGTTAAAATGTGTTAGTTGCTACTAATAACTGTGAAATGACAAACTGTCCAGCACCCGCATGCATTCTAGTCTGTTTTTCTTTGACTGTGGTAGAAATTCTCTGATGGGTCTTTTCATTTTGATGGTGGTGCTTTGGGTATCTGGGATTTAACTTTTTTGTCTGAGTTATATTTACATATTTTGCATATTGTGTCACATAATGTATATGGAGATTGAGATTAAAAATAGAAACAGAGGAACATCAATGTACATCTCCCTGAAATAGTAACAGCTCCAATGACCTTTTCTTCTGTATCAATAATCCCCCAGTGTGTGAACCGGTGTGACTGACTGCAGGTCTGTGCCAGAGTCTCTGTGAGCATCTCGGTGGCTCCGTTAGCTTAGCTGGCATCCTGCTGTTTTGACCCAAATACAAGCTTACTGCCTGTCTGCCAGCTGCTGCGCTCTGATTGGCTGGGAAACCACATGAGAGGGAGAGGGGGAAGCATGGAAGGATGTGCATTTCCATGAGCACAAAAATGGAAATGAGGAAAGTATACATTTGAACCAAAACATCTGAAGCTGTCTGCTGGATAGAGTAAGTTGAGTATTTATAGATCTGTATAAATGTGCTCGCGCAACATTATCGTTTTACTTCCAATATCCTCTCATTTCATCCAGGAGAAAGCTGCTTTTTTGGTTCAGACTCAATGCTTTTAAAAACTGATGGGCAAAAAAAAAAACCAGCTCAGTCAAGCCAAACATCTGATGATATCCATCAGTCTGCTGCAGTCCCCAAGCAATCATAGCCGGCTGTTTATCAGCTCCTGGCAGGTTGTTTCAGCTTCTTTCTGAAATTTCTAAAGTGATTATAGAAAAAACGTAGAGGTGGAAGTGAATCGTCAGGTGTGAAGCGGGAATTTTTCTTGTGATGGATTCACCAAGTACAACTGCCAGTGGACATCAGCTCAGTGTGATAAATGGCTTACTTAGTGGTAAAACAGACAATGAATAACGCTGACCACAGGTCCATCGTGCTGGCTAAAACGGGCAGGTAAATAACTGCTGGCCTAATTTGATTTATGGAGGTAAGTTGTCATCTAACAGTGCTCAAAGTGCTTTACATTGCTGCCTCGCTCACCTTCACACAGTGGTGGAGGAGGCTGCCCTGCAATTAAGGCTTCAGTTTCCTGCTGAAGCACACTTGAGTAAAGGGAATGACAAGAAAGGCCCTCTACCTCCTGAGCCAGGCCACCCCAGTCCCTCTGCAGTGTGAAGCTGCCTTCCCATAACCACAGATCTGCGCTTCCCTCACAGTGAGGTCAGCGCAGAGCACGGAGGCAAATGGGATACGCCATCAAAGATGCGCAAGATCTACAGCCAGCGAAGATGGAGCCATAAACGGCTAACTTACCTTTAGTACTGTATTCCGCTAAGTTCAAATGCCTATTTATGGAGCTGGTAGCCCTGAAATTTCCCTCTGTATTGCATTTTCCTGTTGAGGTGACTTGTTAAAATGATGTTGCACAGTTAAAAAAACCTCTGAAATATGCAGCATTTGCTTTAGCTTCCTCTGTCCCCTACTTCGCCTCTGGCTATGTCACATATTGCTTTTATCCCACTGCTTGAAAGGTCAGCGGTACGCAAGGTCAGTTATGAAATAATCTGAACTTCCACCAAGTGGTATGGGTTGCCAAGGATAGCATGGTGGGGCGGCACTGCTTTCACAATAGGAAAACAATGTTGGAGCCAGTGCAGAGCTGTTTCACTGCTGATCGCTGCCAGCAACAATGAGAGTCACTCCTGAGCCTGCTAACAGGACAGCTGATCAGATACAAGGGACAAAAATGAATGCAGGCAGCAGCCCAGCACAAACACAGTGGCTGGGGTCAAACTAAGTGTCCGCCTTGAACTTTACTGGTGCTTTAATCAGGACTCAGTATTTATGCAGATGTCATCCTATTTTGGAGCATCTTATTCTAGCTTGATATGACCTGAGGATTATGTTTTGTCACAGTTACCTTTCTGTGGTGATGGATGCAACCATTCAGCAACCACCAAACAGGCTGTAATGTTCAGTTTTTGTTTGAATATTTGTTGGCAGACAGCTGAAGATGTTTTTTCAAACATTTTCTACGTGTTTGTTAGATAAGAGGACGCACAGTTACTCTGGACTCCTGCTGATGTTAGCTGGTCGCTTTTGTCAATGTCACTGGAGAGAAAAGTGAACTGCTCTGCAAAGCCTCACAAACACTATCACACACACCTCAGAGGCTGATGACACACATAGAATGTGTGTGTTGACATTCTCCAGCTCCCCAAGGCCACCGACCTGCTGTGTTCAACAGCTGCTCCAGGTCCAGTGTTCAATCACTGGTGTGACTGTGTCTGCACTCAGTGTGCGTGTGTCGATGACAGTGAGCTGTCAGCACCAGCTATGCCCTCTCTCTCAATGAACACACACACACACACACACACACACACACAGGTAAAACCTAAACATCCCAGTCACAGGGCTTGCATAGGAGCGAGACTCAAGATAAGCCAGAAGTTAGTTAGTTAAGGATGGAACACACTCACACACGCGGCTCAGTAGTGGCGACCCTGGCCCTGGCACTGAGTCCAGCTCTGAGGGCGGGTGGAAGTGGAGATTAGTGACACAGAGGACATCCATCATCGTAATGCCTCCTCCAGTTGTATCGTTATATTAATGCTGGATCAAAGGACTTTGCCTGAGGGCTTGGTGAGTTTGTGGCATTGGAGTCGCTCTGATCACTGGACTTGAGGACTCAAGCTAATTAAATTCACGTCAAGTTTTCCCTCACAGTTCACTTTTTAAGCAGACTGTCTTGTAGTGTTAAAGTGAGCAGAGACTTTAAAATAAGTCCGGATACGAACCTGATCAGCAAGTTCCATGGTACCTTACCAGTTGAACAGCAGGCAACAACAGCAGTGTTGCGTTCATTTGAACCTCCAGACTACGAGCAACCAGGCCCTGTGAGCCAGACTCTGATCCCGACCATCTTACACTGCCAATAACTTTTCCGAGTGTATGTACCGCATGTAATTCCAAGTAGTACTCTTACAATGTGTTCAGGAGTGATTACAAAACAAGTGTAATAGGTGCACGTTTGTACTGCACGACGTGATGGAATTGAAATGCAAATTTGCAGCTTTCTTCCATTCGCAAAAAGGTTAAATAATTTCAACACCATCAACCTCGACATCCACTGAACGTGCACTATTTCACGCTTCAATAATGTCACCCAACTACCGCTTCTTTTTTTCAGTCATGCTTGATTCTTTAGATGGTGCCCTCACTTGTAGGGCTGCTATTGTTCAAAATTTCAATACTAAGTCTGTCACAAATACCTCGACTTTGATATCAAATCCTGAACGACACTTTTTTTTCCCTTTTGATACAGATTAGAAACCATAAAAGCAAATGACTTAACAGTCACGGTGGTTTTGTTACATCGCTCTCCAAGAGCAAGAACACTGTTTCACAAAGACACAGCACAGAACCCATGAAGGGAGAATTTTCCAGTTCAGGCACCTGATTTAAAAAGACCAGACTGCTTCTACCTCACTGCTTCCAAAATACTCATCCACTTTTTAGCCATTCACATATTTCTGAGTGCACCAAGGAATTAAAAGAGGAAGTAAAAAAGCAGCATGTGCATGTCTGCATGCTTTAAGCCGTGTTACAAGCAAAGAAAAGCAGAGTACATTCAGCAGTGCACACATATGCTTGGTGGCTTCCCGGTCCTCTGTCAGCTTCTCTGCCTGAGGCTGCAGAGGTGATTCCTCCGCTCCCTCCATGATGTCTTCAGAGATACTCGACTATTTTTAGCTCCCACTTTCATACATCCTCACACTCCTCATGACAGATCATCCTTTCAAACGCCCAGCCAGTGCTGTGCATGAATTTCTATCCTCTCCATCACCATGTTTTCCTCTTCACTTCTTTGTTTTCTTCTCTTTTGTGAGACTAAAAGCTGAACCTTCCTCTGTTTCCCCCATAAGCTTTGTGTCCTCTGCAACATCAAAGACTCAACAGAGCTAATTCATCAAAGCAGATGAGAACAAGAAAGACCACACCAGTGTCACAGCTGCGGGAGAAGCAACATCATCCACGGTTTTCATGTCACTCTGTTGCAGTATTTGGATGTTAAAGCAGTATTTTGGCAGCAGATGCAGCCTGAGGTTATTCAGCATGTGTTTTCTCTGGCTTCTCTTGGTGGACAGAGTATAGGAGTACTGTTGTAGTACTGTTCTAGGTAGGATGGTAGGATCTCTGGCCTTTACACATTTTACAATTTAGGGGCAGATTGAAATGTTCTTCGGTAGAGACGACCACAGGATTCATTCATGTCATAATTACCAGTGTTTTCATGAATGGATATTCCCTTCGAGCTAAACAACAGTCTCCGGAAGGGGTGAACTTGACATTTCACTAATTGTGTTATGATTTCAATGTTAATCTTTGATTTAATATACGCTGCATTTTTCTATTTTTTTCAATCATTTTAATCTCAACATTCATTACATTCAGGTTTATGTTTCATATGTATTATTTCCTTGTGAAAACTCCTGGAAAACAGCAGCCATCAATGTGGCAACTTATGAGATCATAACTAGAAATAATTGCATAAACTGATATGTTGTTAACACCTCTGTTGCACTGCTGGAACAAGGCACAACCACCTCAAACCTAGAGCCTGATAAGATGCAAAGCAGTCGAATGTTGAATGAAAAGAGTGACGGAGCAGCGTCGAGCAGACCTGAGTAGTTGGTCACGTGTTCTTGAGCTCACCAGTATTAAAATAGCTCATGACTCTGCAGGAATGAGAGCTGACTCATCATTTATTTTTACAGGTTGGACTTTGGCCAAAATGCATCCTGAGTGTCACAGTTGGCAGCTGCTGTGGCAACAGATGCATATCTAGAGAGACTTAGTGGTAAACAATATAACAATATATCATTTCAGCAGATCACCACAGAGGAGAAACGTCAGCCTTACATTCTTGCCAAAAGCGGCCCGTAGACCAAAGTCTTACCAAGGACACACTCGGCTATCAAGGTCAGTGTCTTTCAATTTGTTAAAGAAAAGAAAAAAAAGCACAAAAAGACAAGTGAGCAGAGGGTTGTTGGTGTTGTGTCCACAGTTTTTATGTGATGGTGAGTGAAATGCGCTGTTGAGCCGGCAAGTAGGCGTCATCACAGCCGATGGTAGACTGCAGCTGACAATGACAGCACTGTCAGCACGACATAAACAACCAGTACTGAGCAGGACACGCTGGTGTCCAGCACATTCCGGGCAGCAGCACTTGATACATTTTAGAAGGAGAGAAGTTCTGAATTTTGGAGGTCCACATTAAGTGATGATACAGATGGTTCCAAGATAGAGCTGTGATATTTGAGCATGGCCTTAAAATCACAGATACAGACTTCCATATCCGTGATTGAGTGTAAGTGTAAATGTACTGCTGAGGTTTGTTTAGTTTCAGGCCCAAAAACCCTTAATTGGAGATGCACTGAGCATGGATACAGGCTAAGTGGGCCAATTTGAGGTTCAATTAGGGGTCTGATTCACCCCTGCGTACTCCAGCTGAGGGGTGCTCCCAATTCAAGGCTGGTCTGAACAGATTATGCCCATGTAGTGCGAGGCATTTACAGCCTGGATCAGTCTGGCTGATTTAATTAATCTAGAACATTGAAGCAGAAACATGCAAGAGCGAATGAGAGCGAGCTGACTGGGACCTTAGCTTGCACAAGCAAGCAGTAGTTAGCATTCGAGAACACGGTCTTCACACTGCACCGCGAGGAACGACACTGGAACTTCACTACAAGCTGGCAGCCAGACTCAGTGAGTCTGGTCTGGCAAAGAGGAAGACGACTGTGCTTCATCCAGCCTCTAACCCTGAGACTGCAGCATGTGAGGTAATTATATTTTCAAAATACAAGTATAAAAAGTATTTGATAATTAATTATTGAAATTTGAAATATTTTAATAGGTTTTGGAGTTGAGAATCATTTTGGAATCAAGAAAAGGTTTGGATTCAAATCATGACCCCAAGAATCTAAATAGAACTGAACGGGGAAATCGTCAGAATCGTGCGCCCGCTTTGGCGAGGGTCTGATGTGGTTTCTAGACTGCTTTCAAAGGGGGGACTTCACCACTGACAGTGCTGGACCTCACAGTTCCCAACATCCTATAACTTTTGGAGCAACAGATCTAACTAGCTAGCGTGGCCGCAATGTTCTGCCATCCACATACTTCTTACTATATTATTTAGAGAGGGAGGGGCTTCTGACCATATCATTGAGAAAGAAGGAAGTGACGTTGAGGGCTTGGCAGCTTTGTCCCCCGGGGCCAGAAAACCAAGCTCCTAATTGGTCAGCTTTAAATAACTTAATTAACGAGAGCAGACTAGGAAATCACTGGTATGACGAGACCTCCACTTCATCAGACTTAACAGCAAACACAGGAAAAAGCAACTGATGTGAATGAATGTGCTGAAGAGGGGAAGAGGACAGTTAAGACGAGAACATTTCCTCACTCGCTTCTCTCTGGGAATGTCCGATCGATGGTAATCTGATTGGCGCGGCAGTTTCCACAGCAGAGGATGAGCCGAGGGGAGAAGCACTGTCACTTTAACCGAATAAGCTGCCATAACAGAGACAAATGAACAGACCGACCCTCCTCCCTCGGATAGCGCAGCACGAGGCAAGGCAAAAAAGCAAAGTCTTAAATTCAGCCCGAACAGGATCAGTTCAAAGGCAATGCGGGTTGTCATAAAAGTGTGTTTTATTTAAAGGCACCTGATTAGACTACAGAGAGGGAGGAGCTACCGAGATATGACTCATGCTGCACTGTTTTTCTCTGCTGGACTGATAGAATGAGCCAAGCAAAGGAAAAGGAAAGTGAGTCAGATTTGAGGACATGACGAACACAATGGACATTTCTCTGTGTCCCTGGTCCTTACTCCAAGAGCTTCAGTCTTATTGATCGTCAACTGCTTTGTGTTACAATGACACTGAAAAAGTGTTCAATAGCGACCACCACTGACGCGCAGCAAATGTCAGGACAGGGTGGCTCCTGCTGTGCTCGCTAGTCTGGGGACTGAATTAATCAAAGCTTTCACACGAGAATTAGACACAATGTTAGGGTCTGGTAGAGCCTTTCACTCAGTTGTTGCAGTTCCAACTCACACGATCCTACAGAAAACTGAGAGGATGGAGAGAATTACAGTTCCAGTACACTTTCTATGAAAGATCAGACCAAACGTGAATGAGTGGAACATAGGAACACCACAACACAAGACCAGGAAGAATCTAAAGCATGAAAAGCCTCTCTGGTATCATACACACCTCCCTCTTCCTCTCTCCCCACTGAATGCTATTTAATTACCTCACTCCTCCCTCGGATTCCCTCCCAGAGGAGGAGTATAAGATGAGAGAGATGAGGGAAAAAGAAAAGGATAAAAACAAAGAGAAAGGGACATAAAGAGCAAAGAGGAGAGGAATGCTATGCACAAGCGGAGCTGACGATGTTGAGAGGCGGGGGATATCCTCTTTTTATATTTAATCCCAGAATAATAATACAAGCCTGATGAGTCACCGGGATCATCCTGTCTGAAGTGAACACAGAAGATGGAGGCAGAAATGGCAAAAAGAGCTCAATTAAATGAGAGCAGCAGCAGTGTTGTCACACTCAAGAAGACTGGTCCCATCAGCGCCTCCTGCTCGTGAACAGACCTGATCCAACATGTAGGAACCATGTGGTCCGCTGGTCAAAGCAAAAGGTGGACGACAGAATTGATATGTCTTTATGTGTCACAGTAGGCTACAAATATCTGCTCAAACTATTCACAATGCTGTTCTGTGACATCACAGCACTGCCAGTCAGTAGACCTGCACAACACCAGGGCCCACCAAAATGCACCAGGGGCATGATTATTGTCATTTATTCCACCTGCGTTTGCCCCGACTCACCCAGGAGGATGCACAAGCAGTTAGGGTAGGTAAGAGTTTCATTAGCCAAAAAGGTTGGGTGCAGCTGGCAGCGTTTGGAGGTGCAGCGTTTGGTTGCTACGATACGGAATGTCTGTGACAGAAGAAATGTCGGCAGCAGGGACTACCTCCCTCCCGCCTGGATGAAACTGAACCAGAGCAGAGGGAGAGAAGACTGACCCGCCAGTTTGTGTGGGCAAGGAACATCTTGTGACGTGTGTGTGTGCGTGTGTGTGTGTGTGAGTGTGGTTCAATCGCTCCTCCGTTGTTGTTGTTCTTCAACACTAGAACATGAAGGGAGAGTCGTGGTATTTTTTCAGACTTACTACCCACAATCTGTAGCTGCAGTAGACTCAGATTTGAAGGAACTTTTGTCGTTCATTTATCTGTTAAATGCTGTTATCTATTGGATTATCCACTGAGGACAAGAGCAGCCTGGATAAAATTGTTACAACACCCCCTGAATCAAGAAGAGAACCACGTGCTACTTCTGGGAGAAGAAGTGAAAAGATGGCAAAGAACATCACCAGCCGTCCTGATCAAGTTCGTCCTGCGCGCTCACAGTGATGCCCTCAGGCCACTGGTAGCACGTACCGGAACTGACCGATCTTTACTCCATCCTGCCACTGAACGCAGAGAGAAGTCAGTTCAAATGACATTTTTAATCCTGTCTTTTACATGATAAAGTGTGTCCAATGTCTATGTATCTATTTTGTTGCTATTATTTCACCTTATTTATCTTGCTGTCCTTCAACAACCTGTTGACTGTTGAAACTCCCTCTTTGAGAACAATAAAGTCATCAGAATCTGCAGATTTGTAAGAAAATCAGATCTGACAGGGATCCTACACAGTTACTAACAGACACACTGGAAAGACTCAATACCACAAGGAGCCAGGAGACATTACGCAGGACACTGTGCTCAGCAAATCACCACTGGATCGCTTAACCTGAAATAATTTGTCATCAAATGATACAGAACAGCCACTAATTATCATCTTGTGAATCACTTTTTTAAATCCATCGATGTACTGTAGTTACCCTGATTGTAAGGCTAAGATGCACTTCATCTCCGAATATCTGATCTCTGCTCATCCCTAATGGCCTTTTCAGCGTTCCATCTGTCTTTTTCTGTTCGCTGAGACAGCTGTGACAAGCTTTAACTGCTCTGAACGGCACCGCAAACATCTGATTGGACACAGTCATGAGTAAACTATCAATGACGGGAAAATTCTGATTAAAACATGCCATTTCCTCCATGAGCAGAGGAATAAAGCATCCAGCCAGGCGTCTGCAGCAGCTATGAGCTCATCCCTTCTTGCCTCCTCCCTCCACCTTTATTATCTCGTCCTAAAAAAAGACACCCCCCCTCTGCTCCTCCCTACAAATATGCCCATTAACAGTGCTCAGGACACTGCTCAGTGCCACTCCGGCTGACAAGAAGGCACGCTGCTTTGATGAGGAACAAATGATCCCATTTTATTGTGTGCTCCTGCAAGCACGTCACACCTCGTACGCAGCAGCAAATCGAGAAAAGACAAATACTGCGTGATAAATAGTCATGTTAACACAATATAAAATCAATGGGATGTGATATTGTGTAAGGCATGACGTGCCATGAATCTGTCAAGCTGTCAAGAGTAACGATAAAATGTAATTTCTGTTGAAATGTAGCTAGAAATATGTGCGGTGACTGGAATGACATAAGATCCCTGAGCGTGTATTTGGAACACAATGGAAACAGTCACGTTGTAAAGTGAAAGCTGTGATAGCAACAAATGCAGAGAAAAAGATCATCCAGCTGCTGGTTACATGGAACTACTGAAGGTTCTTCAGCTCATAATTTGGTATGCTTGTTTCCAGCAGCAGCGCTGACATGTGTTAAGATCTTGACTAAACCCAGCGTGCTCCAAGGCTGAGTCAACCAATGTCTGTCAGATGAAATTTGACTTCTCTCTAGAATTGTGTTCCCGTTTAAATTTCAAGAAAATTTTCGACAAAGCGTGGATATGTGGCAAAAAGGAAATATGCAGTAAGTGTGTTTCCAACAGCTTATTTGGAGCAACTAAAACAGGCTACGTAAAGATGGTGATGTTACAGCCAGCGTTACGCATGAGTGTAACATACAGAGTCGGGAAGAAGAAGCATTGATCAGCAAAAATGAAGAGAGGTCTTGAGGAACCGCCTTCACACAGGCTAATTGTAGTTGATTTAGTGTACCAGCTGGAACTGCACGTGTTGATGCTCTCCTGACACAAGTTGGGTATATCCCTGAAAACAATGTGGACAGATACAGACGGTCAGCGACGTGAGTTTAAGATTCAGAGCTCAGTCAAATGAGAGGTTCCCACATCTCAAACCACCTCAAGTGAGTGCAAAACTTCAAAAATCAAATTCTTCATTGCAAACTGCCATTTTTCACATTGTCTGTTTTGGATGTGAGATTATCAAGATTGGAGACTCCTGCCCTAAAAAACGCTGTCAGGACCAAGTTTAGCCGCCAAGCTGGTCAGGAAGAAACAGATCACAAACTTGTAGCCGTGATTCACAAGTGGAGCGTTGTCCCCGCACACGGGACCCAACACGGCGAAGACTGACAGCAGGAAGGCTGGAGGTTTATTGTTCAAACCCTGATGAGATGCTAATATACTGGACTGGACTGATGTCATCACCTTAATTCTTTGTTTTGGTAAACAAATTGCAGACATGACGGTTAAGCATCGTGCTCAGATCAAGATGACCTCTGCAATGCCCCGGTGGAAGAACTCCTGCTAAAACAAGAGTCAAGAAATGTGCCAGAAGGGGATTAAAGTCTCCACAACCAAACATTCCCAACAACAAGGGAATTAAAACGCGGTGGCGAGCAGTTGCACGTGTTCCCCCCACCTCTGAACACAATAGAGGGAAGCCCTTCTCTATGAAAGTTGCACTGCTGTTGTGCGACCACTAACAGTGTTTGTCTGACAACAGCAGACACTGTTAGAGAGGGCGGAGCTTCTAGCTAACAAAGAGCCTGCTAATTCAATCAAGAGTTGGTTTGCAGTGAATTAAACGGCACAAGATCTGACGCAACAGGTTTGGAACCTTTGGCTCTGTACTTATGACTCCACGTATTTCACGCAGCCTGTAGGCCCAAATGGCTTTCAGGTGTTTCACATGAAACAAATGTTGCATATAATGAAAGGCGTATGTATTTTCTTGTTGTTCTGAGTCATCTGTGGAACATCCATAAAATATAATCTATTTTAATGCACTTCATCTCATCCAGGAGTAAAGCTGTGTGTTTGTATGGCGATACGAATTAGGCCCTGCCCACAAAACACAGCAGCAGCGTTCTGAGGCGAACGGGAGCTCTGTGCTGCTGAAAACTAAGGTAGTATCTGAGTGATATTTCAAAAAAAAAAAATAGAACTAAAACGCCTCTTAAATGACATCATTGACATACAGTCGTTCATTATTTCAGGGCTATTGACTAAACAGATTGTGGGACTGTGACAACCTCTTGTAAGTGGCTCATGTTGGATTGTTGCTGCCATCAGAACAGTGGAAAGTGCTCTGAATGATGACGAAGAAGGAAGACTTCATCATTCTTTTATTCACAGATTTACCAACATCTGTGGCACAACTGAAATATTCCAGTGCTTGTTGTGGCCAAAAATGACACAAGTGATTCATTTCAGTTCATTAATCACAAAACATGCAATGAATTAAACGAAAGGATCTTTTAAAAGACAGCTCTTGTGTTCTGTGAGGCAGAAGAGGACATTACCACCAATCACAGTTGCCACAGCCACGCATCAAGCTCATATAATTTATAAAACAAAGAAGAAAGTCAGTCTGTATGAAAACGATGAGTCTAGTGATACATGCACGGTCGTGTTAATGCCACTTTTAACTGTACCAGCTTCCCTGCAGGCAGAGCAGGTAAAAGAGCTGTAAAGCATTTCTTTATTGTCCCATAAAAGATTAATCTGAATATTCTAGGATATCTCAGTGGCAGTTTAGGACATTATTTCCTGACATTCGTGTTCCAGATCATGAGAAATGCTGATATTCAACCCGTTAGGGGAGGCAGTGCTCATAATGAGTCATCTCACACACACGCACACACACACACACACGCACACACACACACACACAATCAAGGTAGCCATGGATGAGCAAACTTTCAGTTAACTGATGAAATGACCTTTAGAGAGAAGATATTAAGAGATAGACAACGCTCCATGTTAGATTACATGTGTAAATACTTCAATGGATGTGTGTTTGTCTACTAGAAACACTTCTAGTTGAGGAAAAGAGCTTTTAAAAGGTCAGAGAGCTTTATTTCCCTTTCTGCTGAATGTCTAAATCAAATTGAATCTCACGATGGTGCAGAGAGCCTGACCTATGAGGCCTGCGTAGACCCAGACACAATTTAAACGATGGGGCTCTCCTCTGTGTGCTAAACCCTGCCTATTAGATACTACGGAGGCTAATAAACACACAATGAGGCAAAGCAATACCACAAGGAACAACTCTGAAAATCCCCCAGTGAAGGAGGATATTGGCTTTGACAGCAGGCTACTTTTACCAGGAGGGATGCATGTACATGAGGATACTGCGGCTCTTCGTCCTCTCTCTACAACCTACCCCAATTCCATCTTAGGACACCACTTGAAGGTCAGAAGAGATACTGCTGGTGGAACCTCACACAAGTAAAACCACACACACATGCACACAATGCTCCAAATGCAAGCCCTCAGTATCACGAACCCTGCCATGATTGGCTTGAAGAAAGTCTTCATTCTAGTCAGAGCTAAGGCTGCATGTATTGGGTACCGCTCCACAACATTCATCTTAACCTACTTTCCAGCAATAATCTACATAAATACTCCTCAGAGAGGGATGGCAGAAGACAAATTACAGCCCCAGGGCTAAAGTGAAAGTCTGAGTATGTGCATGTAAGTTTGTGTGTGTGTGTGTGTGCGTGTTTGTGTGTGAGTGTCTTGCTTTGAGACGGGCTGATTTGGAGCTCTATGCTCCCGAGGCTCCCGGTAGATCAAAGGAACCCTGGCAGCTTGCTGGCTTCATGGGGTTGTTAAATGCAGATGATTCTCGCGTCGTCATTTAGACTTGCAGCTTGCTGACACAAATCACTCCAGCCATTTCAAATTAGCACTCGCTCCCCAAGGTTCCTTTGTCTTCCACAAGCTGAAGGTTAGATAAGAAGCAAATGTGTTCCCAATGCAGCGGACTGCCTGCACTCTGTGCTGGTTCAGCTCCTCTTCCACTGCAGGCCGACCTGCAGGGGCACAACTGTTAATTAATAGCAGTAATCACACTCCACACACTGCACGGCACATTCTTCACTTCAGCGCTTTCCATGGTCTCTTATTACTGCTACATGGTCTTGATGATATCTGACAGTAAATCCTAACTTTTGACGGGAGTAGAGAGGCACAGTGGAGCAGTGGTCCTCATGGTGGCCCCCCAGCAAGAAGGTTGTGGGTGGAGCCCCGGCTGCAGCACGGGGTCTTTCTGGGTGAGTCTCCATGTTCTCCCTGTTCCTGCTGGGTTCTCTCTGGTACTCCAGCTTCCTCCACAGTCCAAAGACATCAAGAGGGACCAGGTTAATCCAGACTCTAAATTGACCGTAGGCGTGGCTGGGAGAGCCAATGGTTGTCTGTCTCTATGTGTTGGCCCTGCCATGGACTGGTGACCTGTCCAGGGGGAAGGCTGCTGGGATAGGCTCCACCCCCACCACCCTGAACAGGATGATATGATATATGAAGTCTCCAGGGGAGAGCCAACGTGGATTCCAGAAACAAGAAACCAAGTTTCAGAAAAACTTGATTTTGTTCTCATCTTAAAGATTCTTAAATGAGATTTTTTTGAAATAACAAAAAAATATTTTAGATAAATGAACCAAATGAAAATGTCACTGTCCTTGTCTGTTTCTCCTCTTATCTGTCTACTTGCTACATGGAATGTGCTTTATCCAGCTGGCCTGTCTTTGTATCTCGGTGTGGAAGATGTGATGCTGCTGAGTGAGCTGAAGGGCTGAGCTGTGAGTCACTGTGGGCAGACGACAGACCTCCACAGGCTGTGAGCCGCAATCAAAGGCCTCCGCATGCTCCCGCTCACCGGCCGTCTGACTGACGCTGAGGAGCCTGCTGACTGCAGCTTTCTGCCAGGCAGACCAACTACAGACCAAACACACACACACACACACACACACACACACACACACACACACACACACACTGCACAGATAGCGGAGACAACGACTTCACTCTGGGTATTTCACCAGTCAGTAGCACCGATCATGAATCCTCCTACTGACACAACTAGGCTTCTTCTGACAAATATGACATTGAGAGGTAAAAAAACTGGGGCATACCATCTCCACTAACCCCCATCATGTGTACGTGTGCCTTTCATTATCATCAATATGAATTCCTTTGTCTTAAGGGAATGAAATCACAAGTGAGCCTCAAAAAATATATGACACTTTTACTTCTCCCTCTTTATCCCATTTGTCAGAAAGTGAATCCTTTGTCTTTTCTCTCATGTTTTCATGTGCGGCACTTTCACTGCAGACACAAAGGGATTCCCCAAAGTCTGGATGAGGATTGATGGAAAAGTGGAACATGAGTTCATCCACGCAGTTGTCTGTGTGTGTGTGTGTGTGTGTGTGTGTGTGGGGGGGGGGGTTATGAAAAAGGGGCTTTAGGTGCTACTGCAGCATCTGTGGTATTGGTAGTAGGGGGTTGGGGTTTAAGCTCTTATTGCTCCAAATCCTGCTACCACTGGAGTGACTGGTAGAGGGAGGTGTAGGGGGAGATAAGGTGAGAGGGGGTTTGATCCCTCTCCAATCCGTTCTGCGTACTGGCAAAACTAAAGCAAATCCCCATAAAAACAAAAGATCCTTCACTATGGCTTCTATATTCTCTCAGCCACTCCTACATGACTGTGGCCTTACCCCAGTATCTCCCCTGAGGTGGGGTGCTGCACTGTGCGATAACCCCGGCAGGAGAAATTACTCCAGGAACCTTCACCTTGGAACGCTCACCTTCACTTGCAGAGTTTCTAGCGTGATGAGGACTATTCGTGGACTGCTACTAATATAATGAACATGAGTTAAATGTGTTCAGATTTAAATCTTGCATTTTTCTGTCATTTGAACTATTTTCCAAATGCAGACACTTTCAACAATAATCCAGGGACAATGCACGGCAGAGGGCACCACTGGGACCTCGAAAAGGTCCTTCTTCCCTTGGACATTTAATAACATGATTGTTTAAAGGAACATGCCAACATCTTGGGAAATATGCAGAGTCTCTATCATTTTAGAGCCAGACAAGCACTCCCCCCCCCCCCCCAAGCATTACAGAGCTCCAGTACCTACCACATGACCACTAGCAGTGGGGCATTGGAGAAAGTCAAAAATAATCAAATACATGTTTCTACAAAACAGTGTTTGCCTGTATTAAAGCAATATCATACCCAAGAGGTGTATTTTGCCTTCCAAGTACTCACAAATAGGTGTTCTGAGCCCATAAAGGCATTTTCCACTGCTGCATTATGTCAATGCAGATCAAATCAAGCCGTGATTCTAGCTTGAATCTATCAGGGCCACATGGTCACCAACAACAAACAACAGCAAAACCTTGCAAACATGGCCATTTACAAACTCTTGAGCACATCATCTGGAATAGTCCAGGTCTTCTTATCCAGCTGTGGGCCAGGAATCCACAAACAGCATGCAGCATTCATGGCAGCTACGATGACTAGCAGTCAGCCTTCTGCTGGGGGTCTGGAGCATGTAGTGTACACAGAGAGCAGCCAATCAATCCACTTGCCAGCCACAAAACGTGATGGCCAATAAGTTATTCATCTGAGTTTCTTTATGGAAGGTATTTCCAAGAAGGTAGCATTTTCCTTTAAATTAAGGTGGCTGCTTAGTAATGGAGGGGCAAGTGCTAAAGATAATGCGTCAAACTATAAATGTCTAGACTTCATATTGTCCTTGCAGCTGATTGGTTTCAGTTCATCTCAGGATACATTTGGCAGAGTCTAGAAACTTACTAGATTTATAGCGCAGTCAGAGTGTGTTGTGTTGTTGGCAGCACACTTGAGATGAAACAATGACGAAGCTCCAACTCAGCTTCAAGGATGTTTGAAGGTGATAGATCCCCAACACTTAATTCAGTGCAGCAGGGCCAGAGTGTTGAACAAACACAGGCCTTTGTGACCCATCAGGCAGAATGTTTAGGACTGGCCAAGTCAGTGACCTCAATTCAAAGACCGAAAACAAGTACAAGCTACAGTATAAGCCTGGCAAAGCACCAACAAAGAAGAGCAGAAGTCTGCTGATGTCAGTGGGTCTGACACTTCAGGCAGCCATTGACTGGTTTAAGTACTTCAAATCCAATTAAAGGGCAGAGTAAATGTTTCTGTTTCCTCCAGAAGAAACTGTGGTTATCGCATGCTGTCTTCCATCTTTAATGCAGACCTGAACTTCAGCTCTTCCACTCTTCTTATCTCATCTCAGAATGCAGCAAACTCGTCACTGATGTCAAAACATTACGTTGGTGAAAGAACAAGAGACAAAGAGACAGTGTGTGTGTGTGTGTGTGTGTGTGTGTGTGTCTGTGTCTGTGTGTGTGATCTTTAACTAAAAAGAAGAAAAACCTGAGCATAGGTACAATTCCAAGTCAGAGTCCAACTAATGAGGCTGATGTGTTTGGTACAGTACTTCAGAGGTGACAGAGACTAAGAACTCTTACATCTGTGTGGTCCAGTCAGTGTGTGTGTGTGTGTGTGTGTGTGTTTGTATGCGTGGGTGTGTGTGTGGGTGGGTGGGTGGAGGTTTAAAGCACAGCTGAGTGCAGTTGGCTGAAAAATACAGCAGTGCTGGTGTTCCTGTTTTTCCTCTGTTGCAACTCTCCGGAGGGAATGATCAAGAGGTGAGCGCTAGCTGGGAGCTACACGGCCTCCTCTACACACCCAGCAGAAGAATGCTGCAGTCCCCCCCCCCCCGCCGCTGCTAGAGCCGATAGCCTGCAAACACACTTCAACTGGCACACAACCGCAGCTGAAAACTCAGGGAGGTACGCAGATGAGGTTGCATGAGTCAAACTGTTTCACTGGATGGACAAACAATCTACAACAATCTCTCCTTGCTTCCAAACCACTTTGTGTCAACTTGAATCAGGACGCATTTGTGCAGAAAAGTTGAAATTCATGAGTCATGGGTGACTTCCAACTGTTCTGTCTCCATGGCTGCTGTCCATCCCCCGATGAAAGACCGCTAAGACTTCAGTTCTGGTTGACTTAGCGTCATCTTCACTGAGAAAAACTTGAAACATGTCCTGAAGTTTTATTTTGCTTCAAAATGAAATATTTATTGATTGCAGAAACTCAGTTGAGCTCTGTCATAAGGCAAACAACTCTGCTGCAAATATTCGGTGCAATCGGTGCAATGAACACATCAGCTCTTTCCTTCCAAACTTTATCCATCATTATTAAATCAACAGAGGAATGGTTGAGTCCTCTACTGACATGGCAAACTACTACATACAGACAGAATTAATGACAGTAAATACAGAAAAAGAGACTTGCTGGAGTTCAGGCAGTAGTCCCAGAATTCAGTGAATTCACTGAAATGGACACTCGGTTCGACTTGTGTGTCACTTCCCATGATTTGCAGAGTTTGCATTTCAGTTGAAAGTGTATTCACTCATCCAACAGCATCGTACAACGGGCAGCAGAGAAAACGGGAAACACGAGATCATGAGGAGCAACTGAATGCACCACAAAGACTCACTTCCTACGCCACGCCAAGCTATTTCAATTCCAGAGGTGCAGATGAATGTGAGTCCCTTGGTCACAACTGCAGTTGACACTTTAAGAAGGCACGTAGATGCTCGATGAAGAAATGGTGCAACCGCACCTTGTAGGTGTGGATGGTGAGATGCGTCATCTGTGAGTTTATGTACACAGCCAATCACAGCCCAGGTGTCTGCTTCCATATGACATCCATGACATGTGCTGTATGGCGCTGCACAACCAGGGGTTACTCGTCTCATCCGAATCAGCTTGGTGCAGACACCACATGAACTTCCAATTCAAACGTGTAGGAACGCTGTCTCCATATGCAGGAGGTTTTAAGATTAAATTCCATGACTATTGCTCAAGTGGTGTGAAGTACAATCATGCATGCCAACCCTAAGAAAACTGAGCAATGGGATTTGTAACACTGATTCTGGGTCCATCACAATCAGTGTGTAAATATACTATAAGCTACAATGAGGAAGACCCACTGATCAATGCATTTAAAAATAATTTGAAGAGCACTTGAATACTGCCTTGCTAATCACATGTGCAGTCCATTCTCCCTTTAAGTGAGCAATGATATTTTATTGGACTTCTCGGGCAGAAAATCTATCTTATTGCTGCCTAAAGCACTTGTGTCTCACTGAGCACCAATATCAGGGAGTGAAAACACAAGCCAGCATGCAGGGCTATGATGGACAGCCTCTCCTCTCCTGAATCCAAATGGAGATGAGATGAAACAACACTGAACAGGACAGTGGTGCAGACTGGTTTCATGTCGGTGTCTGGACTGACATCTGGAGCAAACGCAGGAAGCTGCAGCAGCTCCCGGGAAGCTGCACCCACAGAAATATCTTATCATTTATTCATTACAGATGTGTGACTGCAGCACGGCAGCTTGGCCCAGAGGGCCAGAATGATAATGATGAGGGCTGGAGCGGCATTCACATAGTAATGGGATAAGAAATGAGACAAAAGATCAAATATGGGTGTTTGAATCTCAACAACAAACGAATTTCATCTTTGTCCATGGTGTAATGGATGTTGACTCTCCCATGTGATAGTTTTGTGTGCGATGAAACAAGTCATGAATAATGAGGATATATTTGATCTTATTCTTAGATTTGTCTCCTCAAGTCAGCCAATGACCTATATAAAGCTGGATGAGTCACAGCATCACTGCTAGCACGGTACCCGAGTGCTAAAACACTGTCAGCCTGACAGTATATTTATTGACATATTCACTATGAGGGTGTCCAGCTGTGAGGAGATGAAGAAACTCACCGGGGTGCTAAACTCATCTCATCCCAAGCCTGCGGGCGGCTAACAGCCAATTAGGTTGCTCCTACTTCCTCTTGCACCGTCAGCTATTTCCTGTTGGCAGCAGCATCGCTGAGCAGAGGGGACCTTCAGTGAGCCCGTTGACTGTGATTAATTCGCCAACTGTGCAGTTCAGCATTTGAACAATCCAAAAATGGAGTATAGCAAAACTCTCCTCTCTTCATTCAGCAAAGTCAGTGAAGGTGTTTTCACTGACGACAAAATCAGTCCGCCACGTTGCCTGAGTTCCCTATCAGACATGCCTCCACTACCCTAAACCCTCTTCTGCCCACCCAGGGGGTTTCTGCATGAGACACTCTACCCTTCAACATCCTCAGGTCACTGGAGTCAGACATCAGAAGGCCACGTCTCTGACTGTCAAAGCGCTAACAACAGAAGAAGCTTCTGATTATTTCTATGACTACTTCCTGTACATGCAAAGATCCATACATTAAAAAAACTGATATATTTACCAAATATCACGATTAAAAAATATTTGTTTCTTTTTATGGGGGGAGGGGGGAAGTTGCTCAGGAGGTAGAGCAGTCATCTCCCCTGACGGTGTCCTTGCCAATATAATGGACATGAATATTTAAATGTCTCTTTTATTAAATACGTAAGATTTCTGACTGGTGAACCTTCCAGGGTGAACCCCGCCTCTCGATGCCGCTCTGTCGGGATAGGCTCCAGCACCCCCCCCCCCCCCCCCCCCAGCGACTCTTAACAGGATAAGCAGCATGGTGTAATGGATGTTGACTCTCCCATGTGATAGTTTTGTGTGCGATGAAACGAGTCATGAATACTGAGAATATATTTGATCATATTCTTAGGTTTGTCTCCTCAAGTCAGCCAATGACCTAAAGCTGGACCTATAAAGCAGAAGAAAATGGATGGATGGATGGATGATTTCTGTTCATGTTCTTATTTTTGGCAACAAAAGCATCTTGAGGGCCTCTCTTCCCAGCGACCCCCTGTTTCAACATAAACAGGCACACGCGGCGTTCGCGAGCTGTGACGTGTGAGTGAGGAACGCTGCTGATGGAGCAGCAAAACATCTCCGATGAGAGAAATCTGGCATCTACAGAGGGACAGGACACAGAGAGGAAACGATGACGTCATGAGCTTATAGTTCATTTTTTTAAGTTGTAAAAGTTGTGGAAGAAAAAGAGAAAGAGCTTTAAAAAAAAAAAACGTATTTTTGACCATAATATTTGATAGAATTTTTCTCTCGTCAAAATGGTGTTACAGGATTAGTTTTATTAACGTTCTGAAAAATGCCCAGGGATACACATAACAATTTGCCATTGTGTAGCATACACAAGCCAGCACCAAGCTGCAGGCGGCGGTGGAGGGGTGGGGGCTGGGCTGAACAGAGACCAGGATAGCTTGAATATTAATAGAGCAGCAGAGCCCGACACGGTCCAGCACGGGCACCCATCTAGGAACTCCTCAGACCTGGAACAGACTGGGGCTCCCAACTTCTCTCTGCTACATCTTTCCCTTCTCTTGATGATTCCCTTCAGCCTTTAATGGCGGTCACTGGTCACTCTGGGTTGTTATCATTTTCTTTATTTCATCGTATGCATTTACGTTACACTACTTTTTCTAATTTGATCCTCATGATTTTTGTCTAACTGTGATTCACTGTCTCTTTTGTCAATGCTCTTGGTTTCTGAAAATGCTTCGTTTTTTTATGCCGCATGAACAACTGAGAGAGGGGGGTTTATTTTACCTTTCATCCCAAAAAGACATCATGAGTGGTTTTTTTACCCTCTTGCATGATTTCTTTGTAACTCTAGAATGCAGGAAGAGCCAGCCACCAACATCAGCTTGAAGCCAACAGAGTCAGTGTTATGAGAAACAAAAGAAAGTGTGATGCTGGTTCATGGTAGCACTACCCCGGAGGAGTGTAGTCTGTCTTTAGCCCTAATTAAAGCATTTGTGGATTGAATGGATGCTCCTAGTCATGCAGGAGGGACAAGCGTCTTTGTCAGCACTTTGTTAGCTTACTGAAAGGCAAAATACAGCTTGTACTGCTTTGGTGCCAGATGGTGTTGTACACTGTAATCTGTAATATTAGGTAACATCAATAAAATTCACATAAGTAAAGGAAGAACGCAACATGAAGAAGAAGAAAATGTTTTCTTCCCCTTCAGTGACATCTTGGGTTTGTCACAGATGGAAGCTGGTCCCTTCACAGGTGTGTCTGGTGTGGCAAGCGTCCTCTTCACCTGGTGACACAGGAAGCTGATCGATGCCTGAATGAAACTTTTATCACTTCAGGCTGTCGGAGGGATTAACGTCGCTTTGCCTCTAATGGCTCCTCCTAAATCATTGTCATCAGAGAGGTATGGGCCACAAGGGACAAACACACACACACACACACACACACACACACACACACACACACACACTGACTAGACCACACAGAAGTAACTTCTCAGTCTCTGTCACCTCTGAGGTACCAAACACATCGGCCTCATTCGTGGGACTGACTTGGAATTGTAGCCATGTTCAGGTTTTTCTTTTTAGTTAAAGATCCCCTTCTCATGCGTATTATGGAATACAAAAGGTACTTTTCATAAATTTGTGTCTGACATTGTTTGTGCATAAATAACAGTACATCCAGTACCACTTCAAAAACCTCTAACAACACCCACTCTTGACCCTCATTAAAAAATTCCAGATTACATGAATCTACAAGTTGTTTTTCATTATTCTATGTTATATTTCACATTATTTTTGAGTTTGCCAGACACTGGCCCAGGATCCACTGCCAAAATATTTGTTGTGTCACAAATCCTGCTTCTTGGACCGACTCTTCAAAAGGGGAACTTGTACATTCTGAGGTTCTGATGGGTTGGTGGCCTCAGGCCCACACCATAATCTCCAGATTTCCTTTTATGCATTTTAAAATGCAAATGACCAGGGGTGTTACGAAATGTCACAAAACAAAAAATAACGAAATAAAATTCATAGACTCACAAAATACAAATCAATGTAAAAAAAACTACAACAACGATGCGAAGCGGCGCCACGCACTCAACCGACTGTATACACATATTACAAGAAGAAGAAGAAGAAGACTGGAGCAACGCCACAGAAGAAGAAGAAGAAGCAAAGCAATCATTTCTAAATGGAGGAAGACGAGGTCGAACAAGAAGCAAAGAGAAAGAGCTTTTTATTTGGTACTGACGCAGCAGCAACTCGTATGTTTGCATATTAAGGAAGAAAATAAAGAATATTTGATTTTTGCATTTCTGATTTTCTTTCATCTTTGTTTCGTATTGTGAGTATTTTGTATCATGAACCCTGTTTCGTTTCGTGAGTTGACGATTTCGTTACACCCCTACAAATTACTATCCCTGCCACATCGTGGCCGAATTCTTGATGGCCTAGGAGACTAGGATACTGCCCCGTGGGCCCAGCTAATCAGCACTTACCTGTTCTTTTTCTTTTCTTTTTTAAAGCGGGGCCCAATCGCACGATTCGCACGGCGCTACACAACATAGTGAGTGAATGCAATCGTTCTTCTGACCCCTTTGATGGCCACAGGGGGCTTCAGGAGGAAGTTGGTGATGGGGCCGGGCCAGCCTTGGCTCCGGTCCTACATCAGGTTCAGCAGTGAGGGTAGATGATGTCACCAACCCTGTGTGGTCATTAGATTTGTATCAAAATGTGAGTGAAACTTGATCGTATTTAGCCTGTATTCGCACCATTAGGGTGGAGAGACATGAGAAGCGCCACGCAATTTGCTCCTCTGTCTGGGCTCAGTATGGTTCTAAGCAGCTGTTCCTAAAGTTATCCCAGGTACCGTGGAGAACTGAACCGGACGTTAACAGTGAAATTAAGACCAAAAACTAGGCTTGATTAACTTGTGGAGAGCACTAACAATCAACCCACTTTGTGGTTTTTGGTGTGAGGACTTGTTGATAGGAGTTGTTGATCCTCCTTATGAAGCCGTCGATGACAGCAAGTCATTACACTGTCAGCCATCAACTCTAAATACAGCTTACATGATCAGCTGAGGAGCACAAATCCAGCTGAAGCGACAGCTGCAAACGGCTTGGTCTACAGTACCGGATTATGAATCTAAATATAAATGGCTCAAAAATATGTTGTGCTGTAAACATCAGGACACATTTTCATCTACTTGGCCTTGCATGTCACTCTGGCAACCAAACCCATATCCTCTTACTCCGACAGAGAGGGAAGGAATGGCAGATGTCAGGAAGCCTGAGCATTGTTCAATGAGACACAGAAATCCGTGTGTGTGTGTGCGTGTGTGTGTGTGTGTGTGTGTGTGTGTGTGCGTGTGTGTGTGTGTGCGTATGCATGTGTGAGACAGGGGGAAAGGAGTATTTACCTGCTTGTTGATAAGTACGATTGGATGTCATTAGGATGATACTGCTCATCAGTACTCTTATCAGAACTACTCTCTGGATCCTACTCTCTTATTTTATCTTTTGTGACAAACTGGGAGACTCAATGCCTAAAATGATTTCTAAGTGACACTGGCTACTCAGTTTTCCTTTGTCCAACTCTCTGGGGTGGTTTTGAATCCGACAGTAATCATTGAATGTTTTCTTTTCTTTAAGTCAAAGGACTTTGTGTACTCTCCTGACTGTCCTTGATGTCTTTTCTCAGCTCTGTCATTGCTGCTGCTGATTGTGAACAGTTTGGCCATTTTCTGATCGAGGGCATTAAAGAACTTGTCCTGAGAAACGCTTGTTTTCAAGAGAGTCAAGACCTACAAGCATTTTACTGCTGGGCCTCCACAATTCAGGAGCTGGGGTGTGAGCTTGAGTGTGAGTGGGGGTTGCAGCTGCAGGAGGCCATTTTTATTACACCTTGGCGTCTTTGAAGGCGTTGGCTCCCTGTTCCACGTCTGACTCACAAGGTAACATTTACAATTTCTCTTCACTGGAAGTTGCTCTCCTGCATTTGATCCTTTCCATCTTTTAAAAGCACCAAAATCATTCTCTTTTCTCCCAAACAAAGGAAAGCATGAAACGATGCAGACTCATTGTCCATCCGATTACCTGGAGTTCTTTCAGTCGCTTATTTGAGTCAATTACCTATTTGGCTGTCAGGACAGTGCCTTTTATTGGCAAATTTATTTTACAAAAATAGCAAGAAATGTTTATAGGCACAAGATCAGCTGCTCCTTAGCTCAGCAGTTTACTCATCTTCTTCAGAAGTTTTGTTGATCTGATTGGCCCATATTGATCAGTTCAGTCAGTCAGTTTTCAACTTCCACCTTAATTTTTAAGGGGCCTCCCCTTTCCAAATGTTTTCTATAAGCTATTTGAGTTTAGCCAATTGAGCTTTCTACTCCATTTCTACTGTTTTTACTGTAAAACAGAGGATAAATTGCTTCGAGCATCACACAACTGCTGTGTTATATTCCACCACACCACTAAATTAATTATCCACGCTCAAGTTTGAGGAGGGCTAACGGGAAGAAATATTTCGCCCGCCTCAGACTCTCACTGCACATGTACATAGACAAACTTAATATACTGTGAAATGTAGAGATATTTACCTAACGGCGATGACCTTAATGAGCACTGTGGGAACTCGTTTGGTGAGCGCTTGAATTGGGGGATGTTCATTACACGTAAATGTGCTGCACAAGAGCTGTAACTCATCATTATGAACTAAACGTTGTAATGGCTCTAGAATAATGACATCTGTTTTTAAATTAGTTCCCTTCAAGTTTTTTTTCACAATGTAATTCAGGCTCAATGTTTGTACAGTAGCTCTTCAATTATAAATTAGACCAGTGCAGGCAAAGTATCATTTTGTGACTTCTATGTATATAAAACCAAAACTGACAGCATACAGTTTTTGTTCCCTCACAGTAGCATAAATGTCTGTCGTGTCTGATTGGAACTCGATGAATAAAGCCCTGAAACGGTGTGTCTGGTTGTGTTAGGAGGAGGAGTGCTCATTCCCATCAACCAGCTCCTCATATTCTCATAACAGCCGTGGATAAAATAGTGCAACACACTTGGATTAGCTGGTGAATCAAAGAATGAAACAGAAGAAAGGATGGGTGACCACACAACATGAACCAGTCTGGGTCTCAGAGCTGAAACAGAAACACACCCCACCGTCCAGCTCATCAACAGTTCCAATGAAGCGAATGCAGTGCTACTTCAGCCTTCCAGTGTTGTAGGAACAGAATAATCCCAGTGACATGGACATCAACAGTTGCAGTCATCAATGCCTGTGGTCTTTCCTTCTCGTCAGCTAAAATGTCTCCCCCCATTCGTTGCCCGCCGCACTTGATGCTTTTGGACCCAAATGCAGGAAACCTCCCTCTCTCATACACTTTATGACACAATGCCTGTGATAGCCCTCTTTTCTCTGACATGTATGGGATGAAGAAGACGCCAACCAGAAAGAGAAGAACCAGATCCAATCCTACAGCAAAGGGAGGCTCTCAGCTGAGGGGGAGCAGTTAGTTACCAACATGGCTCTCCAGGCTCATAAGGCGACATGTCTGTGGTAGTGACAACTCTATTTGTAGTAGGATCCTCCTCAGTCTGCTGGAGCCTGAGCTGGACGGACTCTTTCATCAGGCCTGACACTGAGGACTGAGGCCAGCTGATGACAAAGCCGGCAGCTCCCATCCCTCACCCACAGTTGCCGTTTCATTATCACATCCATCGCCCTCCTGTCCAGACCCTCCCTGGGCAAATATATGAGTACAGAGGAATTTCTCCATTTTTAACCCAGTGTCCCTCTTATAAATCCACCATCCTGGCTGTCTGCAGTGCCCTGCACTCCCCCATCTGTCCATTTATCTTCCTGCATCCTCCTTGAGCGATGAGCCACTAAAACTTTGGTGGTGACTGGAAGGAAGGAGGTCCTTCACTCCTCTGTGACACTCAGCTCCAAGCCCACCGGTCGCAACTTGGGACCTTAATCTTCCTAAAACACCTCACAAATATGTAGTTTTTTTAAGTCATCAGTGATTTTACAAAAAAACAGCTGCCTACTCTTGTTTAGGAACACTGATAAACACAAGAGAAAAGCAGCACCGATGCACTTGGTGCTCCATAAGGAGTGCCAGTAGGACAGCTCGTGAGCGACTGAGGCAACAGCAACTACGAGTGGTGGACTAACTTGTCCTCCGGGGCAAGAATGATGCCTTTTAATCATTTTGACAAGATCAGAGTTCTATGGTTCAAAGGAAGGTGTATCAGAAGATTTAACTCACAGTACTTCGATTTGGTCTTTTCGTATAATTTGTTGATAGTAAAAAACACATACTATCATGCTTATTAGTCACAACTCACTCTCAAGACACAGTGTTTCACTGTGTAGCTTCAAGAACGTCTGATGTCATGCAGTGTATATACAAGTTTATTTCATTTTCACACAAAAAATCAATGAATAATTTAGTGTATAAAATGTCAAGCAATTTACAAAAATGATTGAAATTTTAGCACCCTGTCACCAAAGTTAATTAAGTATCCAAATAGTCTCAGTTCAACAACGATTAATCAATGAGAGCTTCAGCCCGACTGAGGTTCAGTAGACATCAGTAGGACAATTCAGTTTCAGCTCTAGTTTAAAAGCATTCGACTGGCCAACTGTGCAGTTTAACACTGAAGACTGAACATCTGAAGGAAGAAAGACCTTGGTTATTGATTTAGCATTATTCCAATGACAAAGGAAGCCACACACTGTCCACTTGTTACATGCAGTTGATACTTGTCATGCGACTGACACTGACAGCAGTGGTATGATACACTTCCAAAAAGAGAGGATAAAAATCCAGTTTTGGTGAGATGTAGGACTTAAATCTTAAACCTGACTGGGGAAGCAATCAGAAGTAGAGCAATCACAGCAGACGTGCGAGATGACAGCGACAGCATCGGTGGTCCCCCTCTAGAAGAGAAGTGATCAGTGGAGACAAAGGATCTCTGAATGGAAGCTACTTCAGCCCGTTGAGTATTCTGGAGAGTCTGCCTTTGTGGGAATCAAACCAAACAGCTGCAAATTAACCCAAGCTCATCTTTCACATTCAAAAGCCTATATTGTGTGACAGATAGGACTCCGGCCAATTAGGCCTGACCTCCCATCGAGGGGCATCAATGGGCCACAAGGAGCGGTCTCTTCTATCCTCCACTAATTGTGGCTGCACTGAATGCAGAAAGCAGCTGGCAGGGAGAGAAGGGAGTCAGAAGACAGATGGACAGCAACCGCACACAGGCACAGTCATTCAAGAGCACCACAACAGCAGAGTATCTGTGCTCGCAATCCAGGCAACAGTGCGACTAACAAGAGGGGCAACAGAACCCCATTCTGGGTACTGCAGGTATCTCTTGGTCCAAATATGCTCCACAAACAGTGGCTGGGATGTGCCAAATGAGGAGTACAACCTACAAAAGAAGCTTGGCCACAGATAAACGAAAAAAGAAATTCAAAGCACCTTTTATAACAAATTCATTGAGACCCACTCCGATGAAAATCATGTTCCTCATGTCTTTCACGTTTTGATGTGGCACTTTTCTGATGCTAGAGGACAAATCTTGAGCAAACTAAACTCAAAATTGTATTTCTGCATTCAAATCGCTGTGAACCAATGGCAGACCCTGAAAGGCAGGCCCAAGCAGACTGGCTTTCACACATCACAAAGCCACTGGGCGGGGCCTCAAGCTCCTGCCCAGCTCCCCCCGATCCGGCTGCTCAGACTGAGGAGTAGAGAAGACGATGGCAGATCAACACGTATGTGCTGTAGCAGGTTGCAATGCTAGGAAGAAAGATAATGACACATTGCTGTGTGTGACGGGCAACTGCCTGTCCGTCTTCCCGACTGCCCCAGAACGAGACCGAGACCTGCCGTCTGCCCCAGCGGTCTTGCCACGGAGCCTGCCGCCGTGTCCGGTCGCATCTCCACCACCACACAGAGGTTGGGGCAGCAAGCGCAGCGGGTTTGAACTCTCCGGCAAACACGACGTTTCTCCAAAACTGCGTGTGGGGTGTCCCCCGCTGTGTCGTGTGCAAGGGACAACACTGAGCAGCGCTGTCTGCTAATGAGCTACTGGGGCTCTGCAGAAGCAGAGTCCTGGAAAATGACACTTTATAGCCACAATTAGAAGACCACTGAGAACGATGGAGTGGGTCTTTAATAAACAACCAGCTCAATGCATGACACTGGCATCTCTTGAATCCTTTCATTATCCCATGCTATCTGAAGCCTGCAGTGGTAAGTTGACTGTCTTTTTCGACCACTCAAAGGACCCAACAACACATCCAGCCATTCATTCATTACTGGCAGAGGTTTGCCGTGTAAGGTGCCAACCTGTTAACACACAATGGGGGCCATGGCATCGATATTTACCCGACTCACAGAAAATGAAAATGAGCCACCGTTCAAAAATAGCCCTTTTCTCCCTAAAAGACAAGTACACTTGAGAATAAGGACAATACGACTGTGTTATTAAGGAATTAAAAGCAAGTAAGTGGTATTGTGCAGTAACTCATTTATTTAACAATGCAACCACAAATGTCATTACATGTCTCAACAGTTGTGAAGCAAGGCCACTGATAACCACTGGATTAAGTATTCAGCCTTGTTGCTGAGTGTCATTAATTGGCATAATTGATTGATTGCAAATTATCTGATGTAGCAGTTTGATCTTGAAATGGTTGACACAGGTTTGTTCCTCAGATTCTTAACCCCCTCAGACCCCCAGGTCAGGTGCGCCTTCTACTGACGTTTCCATTGAGTCACAGTCAGGAAAACACAAAGGAAATTGAAAAAGACCCCACTGGGATCAAAGTCCACCACCATGAATAAAGCAAAAAACGGATTTAAAGATGCGTTTTTCTATCTGCAATGTAAATAACTTCTCCAGTGATGGTACATTTCTGCTGCTGAATGCTGGGATGAACCCCACTGGTCCATTGTGTGATCGGCCAATGATGTGTGTCTAATGCTTTTCAGTGACATCCCAGCTGAGACCCCTGCTAGTGTACAAAGCAGGTCCCCCAGCACGGACCCCCTCACAGGCCATGACAGACGTGTACAGTGGAGTGTGAGAGTCACGTGCAAGCATCCCATTGGCTGTGCCGCCATGCCAATCAAGGCTCCCTGAATAATTAGGTCCAATTAGGAATGATGACATCATCGGCTGGACTGGTTTTCATGCAGCAACAAGAGCAATCAGGGCTCATCACAAAGCGGATGTCTATTTTTTCCTCCTCTTGTTCTATCTCTGTTGTTTTTCTCTCTCATCATCAGTTTATCCTCACACTTCCCTCACTCTTCGCTGGTCTCCATAATTCTCCTTATTCTATTTTGCAATCCCTCTGTTTTTAGACCTCATAATATATCATAATCCCTCCCTCCCCCACTGTTCCATACCCTCCCCCCTTGGCTTTTATTCATTCTCCAGTGTGCATGCCCCTCCCCCTCTCACTCTCTCTCACTCCATCCTCCTCTCTGCCCCGCCCATCTGCCTCTCTCATTCCAACTTTGCTTGCAGCATTGTCTTTGTGTGTGTGTGTGTGTGTGTGTGTGTGTGTGTGTGTGTGTGTGTGTGTGTGTGTGTGTCACACACTGTTGGCAGGCATCCAGGCTGAACAAGGCAGGCTGACTGAGATGCTGGGTTGTATTTTTAGCTCAGCCTCAGACTCTCTTCTCATCTCCAGCTTCCTCCTTGGAGAGTACGAGGAGCCGACCTGCTCCTGCTAACACCCCACTACACACACGTGTGCATGCACACACACACTCATGCACGCTGACACTTTGAGCACAGCCTGTGATCCTACGACTTATTGCCACGAGACATGGAACTGCAAGGGTGTAGTTGCTCAATTTCCACTGAAACAAGCCAGAACTTGTTCTCAGGTCGATTACTCATCTCAACTTTGAGCCGCTTCACTTCAGTTTATCAGCTAAAATGTGACTCCCGTCATGTCGTCCTGCATCCAGAACTGCTCTTCAGCAGCAGGTTGGAGAGTGATGTCATTGGTCAGACATGTGTCTTAGCCTGAAACACACTGGGCCTGTCAACGGCGCCTGACAAATCCCGTTTGAAATAACTCACCAGCAGCATACCCTGTCCCTCACCCTGTCCGTCCCTCACCCTGTCCGTCCCTCTCCCTGTCCGTCCCTCACCCTGTCCGTCCCTTTCCCTGTCCCTTCCAGAAACACATCCCATTATTTCTTTTTCCCTGCCAAACTTTCTACTGCCAACCTCCTGAGCAGCAACTCAGAAGGACAGTGTCAGGTTTGAGTTTTTAGAATCCCTCACATGGTGAAGCCAGCAGCCCTGCAATGCTGCAGTACTCATTGTTTGACTCCACACCAGCAGCATCAGGGATCTGTTGGGTGGGAGGGGGGTGGGTGGGGGGACTTTAGCCTGCAGGATGAAGGCTGAATCAGCAGGGTCAACCAAGGGAACTTGACTTGGCTTGCACCTCTCCCCACGGCCTGTGCTGCTGTGCCTCAGGGCAGAGAGAAGTGAGAGACTGAAATAATATGATGAATTTTCATTTTAAAGCACTTTCAAAAACCCATTATAAAGTAGGGCAGTAAATAAGTGATAAAACTAATTCCACTAATGCAAGCTGAAACCAAAAATAATAAAAATACAATTAACAAAGCAGATGTTCCATCTGTATATTGAAGACATCCGCCCTTCTATTTAGAAGATTTCACTATAATTCCCTAGACTGGGTACAAACTTAACACTCCAACTGTGGTCTTTTTTGATTTATTTATGTGAATTTCAAAGTTCTTTTTAAAAAGAGGCTTTTATTTCTCAGGATTTTTCCCATAAGTTTGTTTTGTCATATTTCAACGTGAAGCCTCATTGCTTCTGTTTTAGATCAACTGCCCTCATAAGTGGAGTCCAGGAGGATGATAATGCTGGCTGGTGTGACAGCTGTGATGTCATATAAAACATGAGCAAACACAGAGAGACAATGGCGAGGATTCTTAGGAGGATCTGAGGACAGTAGAATACCATGTGCTTGCTGGGTTTTCTCTGCAGCAGCACAATACTTCATTCATAGAAGTATTTTGACATACATTTTAGCAAATATTACATATCCTGTTATTTGATATTGCACTAAGCCATGTTATGATTTCAATAAAATTTTGATTTGTTGTTCAGCACCACCTCGTCGCTATTTATCTCTGTTAATTGGGACTTTGATCAATGAATAGATGTAAGATGAATTACCCAGCCCTGCAAAAATGTTACAAAAAAAGAAATGTATATCAAATTATCTGCATCTTTTGTTGATTGCTTTTCTTGATTAGTCAATAAAGTTTCAGGATTAATGTGGATCAACAGCCTGTTAAATTAAATATGCAATGTTTCTTCCTGACTGATCGAAATTCAGTATTGAACAAAAGCAGATAAAAATCTAAACTCCCCAAGGAAGGGTGTGAGCTTCCTAGTTTAGTTAGTGCCTCTATTTTGTCATCACCTAGTTTGTACTTATGTGAATGACTGTTCATCCATGATAACAGACCAACACACACACACACACACACGCACACACACACACACACACACACACACACAGTGACTTTTGGGCCATCTGGTAGGTGGTGTAATAAGGGTCGTGACCTCCTGTCACCCCTTCCTCCTCCTCCATTACCAACATTTTCTCTACAAAAGGAATGCAGGCTTCTTTTTTCTGATCACACACACACACGCACACACACACACACACACACTACAGCACAAACAGTCTGATGTCATGACTTGATTAGTGTTCAGGTCTGCTTTTTCCTCCCAAGTGCTCAATGTAATTGTCGTGAGAGAATCTCCTTCACAGCGGATGGTCAGATTAGAGGCAGCTTGAGGCCAGTCCAACGGGGGGGGGCACCACCCACCACCCACCACCCACCACCACCAACACCCCCATCGTCTTCACACACAGGACAGAACCTGACAAACAGGATGCCCCACAGCAGCACAGCTAACAACCTCCGGCTGCAAGATTAAACACCACATTAAGCACTCAGAGGTCATCTCTCACCTCCTGCGAGGAGCGTGACAGCTTTCAGTCAGACACAGAGACGAGCCTTTGAAATGATTCGTGTCCAAATCTTGTTCAGTGTAAAGAAGTTAGCTTGCACCGCTTTTCCAAATATGCATCATTTTGAGAGCGTCTTCATCACCACAGATCTCAAGCATGTGCGCTGGTTCAGATGCTGCAGGACTGTCCAGCGTGCTATCATTGGATGGTTCATATTAGGGCTGAACGATTTTGAGAGAAAATCGAATCGCGATTATTTTGAGCAATATTGCAATTGCGATTAATTCGCGATATATATATTTTATTTTGTTTATTTATTCTTCCCATGTATGCATTGTATAGGTGTTGGTGGTGGTTGTATAAATGCTGACGGATGTTTGTGGTGTTGCCTCGGGATGCAGCGACTTTACACCGACAGGTCCTGCACAAAACCTTCTTTTGTTGGATGTCGGTGGTTTGGTACCCAAAATAATCCCATAAAATCGAAGTGCTTGCTTTTTTCAGATTAAAGCAGGTGGAGTTTCTTCTTTCTCAAGCTCTGCTGAAGACGCCATGCTTGCTCCTGTCGCAACGCAGGGTTAACGTTAAGTGTTACCTTGTGATTGAACAGACACCTTGGATTGGTCAGAATAGAAAGCAGCACTTGTGATTGGTGAGCACGACTGTTGCTCAAGTAGGACGGCAACTGCTGCAGTGTCGTAAAAACTGGATCAGACTCGCTTCAATTGAGTTTTAAGATTGAAAAAATAAAAATCGTGGCCGTTGCGATTCACAAATCGGGTTTTTTTCAAAACGCGATTTCGGTTTCAAAACAGTGAATCGTTCAGCCCTATTTCATATCCACCTTTTAAGCATGACAATTTATGCAGAATCGCTTCCACTGACTTCCACCATCGAGGTATGAAATGCAATCCTCAGACCCTGATTTTACAGGAAAGACAAAGCTCTGAGCAGGTTCAGAGTAAAGCACCGTTCCCACCCACAGACACCGGGGTTTTCTGTATGGTACAGCTTTGATGAGCATCCATTGGCAGGTGAAATGACCCCGAGGAGACGGGCAGTATCAGGAACACAAACCCTAACTGAACGCGGCAGATTGCAGCTGACTTGTGGAGCTTCCAGCGTGACAAAGGTTGGAGCTCCAGGATCAACAACACACATGGAGACAATGACAGTTTGCTGCCTTCACCAGGAACATGCGACTGCTGCCACCAAAGACTGAATACAAGCCCCAGATGCTAGAGCCCTGTTCTCTTCTTTCCACTGCAGCGACTCTATTCATGAAAAATAATGGTTACACTTCACTTGAAAAGAGCTACTTGACATTAAACTGTCATGCTCATGTTTTAAATACTAATAAATAAGTCATGAATGTTTATGACCTCTGCCATTAAGTGTCATGACTTTTTTGTCATGACAAGTTGACATTGCTGAAGTTGTCTTGGTTGTGACAACTTGAAATAAATCAAAGGGACACTACCAGAAGTTGTCCTGGTGATGACGCGTTGATATTAGGGTCTGGGTTTAGAGTTGGGATTGGTAGTTAAGTTGACATTAACCCTAACCCTGTCATTATAAAGACATCACAAACACTTTCAATGTCAACTTGTCATTTACACATCATTTCACTTTGATTCATGTCAGGTTGTTCTAGTCAAGACAACTTCAACCACGTCAACTTGTCATGACAAAAAGTACTGACACTAAATGACAGAGGTCATAAACATTGATTTGTTTGCTAATATTTATGGCACGTTCATAACAGTTTTATGTCACCTTAACGACAGTGGAATGTCACTCTTATGTAGCTCTCGTGTTAACAAACTAATTCTGTGCTTGGTGAAGAGTATCTAAAATATAGTTGACTTCATCCTGGTGAACTTGTGACCAACAGTGAGGACGAGGAGGGTCAAACTGTGAGAGAACGCTCACTGTCCACAGTTCGTCTTTACATGTTAATATTACAAACTAGAACTACAAGAAAAGCAAAAATGCTACTCGGTGGTGTGTACAGTGTTAGACAACCCCATAACACACAGTTGTCTAATGTTTCAATGACGGCGCAGTATTTATACAATGCAGTCCTCTGCTCTTCACTCTTCACGTGAGGATGAAAAATTGCTGATGAAATACTGAGCAGGTTTTTGTTTTTTTTATTGGGATATAATTTGATTTTGTCTTTCTATAATTTCAAATTCCAAGGTGTTTGTGGAACAATTACGGCTCACTAAAAGCACATTAAACACGCCCCTGTTTGGGATGCTAATGACAACACTAAAAGAATGTGGAATCGATTCCCCACCTCTGCGTCGCCGGTCTCCTGTCTGGTGCACCGACGCTCACATTCTCCTTCCATGCGTGTTTGAAAAATCACAACTGTTGGGTGGAAAGTGGCGCGCACCAGTTTTGGGGCAACATTTTCTCCTTGTGTAACCTTCATAAATGAAACCCCAGAACATCATAGCAACCCAACACATTTGCAGTTTGCATTAATGTGCATATTTCTGCTTCTCCAGATCATAATGTGTTCAGATGGAATCCAGCAGCTGGTAGACAGCAACCCTGAAGCCATTTAGGGACAGAATAATTAGAAGAGGCCGTCAGATAGAACCAGCAACAGTAGACGGCATCGCAGGCCAAAGGTAAAAATGCTTCGCTTTTTGTGTCTTCCGGTGTGGTTTTTAAACTGGAATGTTACACAGCTCCTTCACACAGGACACGTGGCTGATCTGGTCTGCTAGATGCTCATTTTGTTGCAGTAGGAATTATACGAAAGCTTGAAATCCTTCTGAGATACCACCCCCCCCCCCCGTGTTTCTGCAAATGTCATGGACGCGCATCGACAAGGAAAGTGGATCTGTGCTGCGCTAACGACGCTAACATGGGTGAGCAAACTCCAGTGAGTAACTTTATATTCTAGGCCTAAGCTCCATATTAGCTACCTTGGCCAGTCCAACTTTAGGATTAGATTTTAGGAGGAACCTAACAATGATATGGAACATGTTGAGAAACCTTCTGGCTGCTGGTAGCGCCACTAACAGCTGATATCATGTTCATTATGATATTAACAGTTCAGCAATGAATCCATTACTTGCAGTCACGTCCTTGTAAGTACTTTCACCTCCAATATCTCTCACATGTACGTGCACACTGGTAACTATAGTTACGCAGCATAAGGAAAAAGCGTTTCACAAATAATAGAATGAAAGCAAAGAACCATTCGCATCCTCTGACATCACTGGCAACAAAAATGAGTGTGTGTGTGTGTGTGTGTGTGTGTGTGTGTGTGTGTGTGTGTGTGTGTGTGTTTACTGCAGAGAGGCTGCAGCCAGTCTCTGCTGTAATGCAGCACTGCAGCTTAATCGTATTCACACTACCACACTGCAGGTAACAGAGGCAGAGAGCACTCCCTGGAAATACTGCAACACACACACACACACACACACACACACACACACACACACACACACACACAAACACACAAAAATGCCGGAAAGATGAGGTACCTGCCAGCACTACCAGTAAATTGAGTATAATAGCATTTCTCATGCGTGGTCCCCCCACCCCTTAATCTGATTATGCCACATGATTGGGTGTTTCAGGGAGGCTGAAGGCTGCACGCAGCTCATCTGCACAAGCTTCCGGGCCGTCCAGGGGGGACGGGGCGCTTCCTCTGTTTGTCATGTGCGGATCAGAGACAGCAGAAGGTGCTGCAGCCTGCCTCTGCTTGCCCCTGGTGCTCATCATAAATGGACTTCGTTTTGTACTTTACTACCTTAGTGGTACTGAAAGTGCTTTGCAGTTTTAGCCCCCTTACACACAGTCGCACTGATGGTGGAGCCTCTCACGCCAACCTGCTCATCAGGAGAAATTAGAGGTTCAGTGTCCTGCTCAAGGACACTCGTACGTGGTCTCTGGAGGAGCGGCAGACGGAACAGGTGATACTCAGGAGGACACAGGAACCGTGCATCCTTCACTGTGAGATTCCAAAGTGAAGTCACTTGCACTTTGGTGAAATCACCAGTAGCAATCGCCCATCCCATCATGCACTTGTCAGGGTTTTAGGGGACGAAGGGAGTGGGTTTTATTTATCTAAAATGAGATAGCAAAAACTCCATATTGCTACAAAATGAAGTGAGGGTCGAGCGTTGGCAAAGGGCCAAATCAGAGAGATGGAAGTAAAGCAGCTCTTCAAATGGTAATTTCCCCTGCTTCACTTCGGGATGCTGCAAGTGCTGACTCAGGGGGAAAGTCCAGATTGCTTTTGGAATGGGATGAAAGAGTTTTAGAAAGAAAAGGGGAGGGAGGGGGATTTATGCTCAATTTCATTAAGTTTTTGGCTGAGGGAGGAGGGCTGTCGGACCATAAGGGGCTTATCTGGAACCATAAACCATTCTGGTTTGATTACCAGCTATTGACTGAGGCATTAAATGTCTCAGGTGAATATGGCAGCATGTGAGGTTGCCGTGGCTAGGCTATCAGATCTGACAGGAAGTGGGACTGGATTAAAGAGGAGATGGCAGATTAGCAGCAGGGCAGATCCCGGGGGCCACAGTGAATGAGCAGCAGCTACCAACAAGCCAGACACGAGCCCCCAGCCCTGTCACGCGTGTGGCTGCATTCACTTGATCGTTCTTTGTTTTTTCATATCCAACATTTGGACTTGAAGTATCCACAGAAGTTGCATCTCTAGTTTGAACTCTTCTCATATTAGTTTCATTCCACAACTGTCAGTGTCTTCAGTGAATGATGTCATGATGAAGTGATGACAAATATGATCCTGCACACCATTCAGTCAGGGGTAGTCCTGCGTTCTATCTCATACTATGATTGCAAAACTATAATCACATGATAGTTGTTGTTCCTTCGTACTGCGCATGAATCCCACTTGAAAGGACAGACTGAAAAGATTGTTCTCATTTGTTCCACCACAAAGAACAAAGAAACCAAGGAAAACAGAGGAACATCACCACACCACACAATCTTCATTGTGGCTTTTGCATTTTTTTAATTTCGCAGAAACTTGCATGAAATATTTCTGGAAGACGCAGGCAGCAACTGGACGCGTCGCGGCTGCTCTCCTTGTTTGATATTGCGCCCAACAACTTACAGTCAGTCTTCCAACTTTCGTGTCTCTGCATGCTGGAACCTTATCTCTCCACTGGCGGCGGAGCTGCTGGCTCTGTACAATCACTTTGTTTCATTTGCAAAAGGTTGACACCGTCTTTACTCAGCTCTCATCCTCAACATTCTGATTAGTGATGCACAGATGTTCTTGGTTGCGTGACTGTGAGTAGAGCTGGGAACAGTGAATGAGCGTGCAGGACGACGGCCTGCCTGAGCGCTCTCCATGGTGCTGATCCGGCTGCTGTGAAGCTGTCGAGCACCAGGCAGCGAGCGAGCTCCTCGTCTCTGCACGCAGGTGAACGAGGTGATGAGGCTAAATAAACAGACAAATTACTCCACAATATGTTGCCCCCCCCCCCCCGACACTCAATCATCAGTAAGGGATCCCTCCAGTCAAGCTCAGACTGGTCCCTGTGTCCTCACTTGAGTTTGGCTGCAGGTTCGGTGTTCAGAAACTGAGGTGAGGAACGTTGCTTCTGTTCCACGGGACGCAGCTCGTCATGACATGGCTGCAACTTTCAAATTGAAGGAAAAACGCGTTTTTTTAAGATCTGTTATTTTATATATTTTATATTTTTTCTCTTTTGGTTCTCTTCCACCTAAACATTAATGATAGTGGCAGTTAATTATAATTCATTAAACAGCCGCAAAACTTGCACTGCCTGTACGTGTGGTAGCAAAAGCTTCTGTGGACTGCCCTGATGGCCGCAAGCAACCAGACGTCCCCACAGCCTGGACACTGGGGGTGCTCAACAATACCAGTACGTCATCAGCATCGGCAGATATTGGACATTTTTAAAAAATATATTGATTTCAGTTCCACTGCTGCTATCAATACCATAGCAAATTAAGATCCCTTTCTTTAGTTTTTCTCTTTCTTATTTATGGTGAAGCAGCAATGAACAGAGGGTTTGCAGATGAAAAAGAATTCTGTGAAATTCAACTTGTTTGTTTGTTTTTTTAGTACTGCCCAGCAGCCAAATCAGTTGTAGAATTAAAAAAAAAATTGATATTGTCAAAAAGAAAAATCCAGTTTTGTGGCAGCAGACAGAGCCATGTAATCCAGACCCACCAGTATCCAGCATCATGCCAGTGACCCCCCGATTCCTGGTCCTCCTGCGGCAGCCCAAGGCACTCCGAGGCCAGATGAGCTATAGAAGCCCTCCAGCCTGTTCGTGTTGCAATAAATGAATAAAATATCAAGGTAAGATTAGTAAAAGCTCATATTTGAAAAGCTCTCACCAGTAAACATTTTTAGCTCCCGAGTACTGAGGGCTAAAAACAGCTTCTTTCACAGATGGACCTCTGTGCTGGCAGCCTCATTTGAGAGCTACAACACTTCTCTTGCTGCAGGCTGAGTTCCTTCAGCATCTTACACCTTAGCAGGTGTTGCAATCAGGCTGATAAGTGTTGATGAATGGGACTGAGAGAAACTGCAGCCCAGCAGGACCCACAAACTTAATTTCCCTCTGGCCAATCCATAAAGACGTCATCAACACACAGGAAGACGGGAGGAGCTCAAACAGCAGTATATTGACTTCATCAGTACACACCTGTGCCACCTACTTACTGCTAACAACGACACAATCCCCTGCACGCACACATCAATTAGCAAGCTGTGCATGCACACTGCAGGGGCTGATTGAAGCTCTACCTACCGCATAATAAACATAATTGACTGGGGACACGGAGGCACGGTGGTGCAGTGGTTAGCACTGTCGCCTCACAGCAAGAGGGTTCTGGGTTGGAGCCCCGACTGGAGCACGGCTGACCGAGGGTCGTGCTAGCATCCCTGGTGGCTGGCTGATGGTCATTTCCACGGAGCCCTCTACCATCACACCCTTGTGGTTTCAGCGCCTTCTGTATTTGCAGAATCAGAGAGTTTTGTTTAGCTTCTTATTTTCTCAGTCAACTTGTTGGTTGGGTGAACCGAAGATGCTCGGTGACACCCCGAAGTGCTTTGTTTCTTTTCTCCAGAGTTGTGTTACTGTGCACCTTTCAATCAAGCAGCAACAGTTTTTTTCTTTGCTCCCTCAGTATAGCTAGCAGGCTAACATTCTCACCACACCACAAGCGTGCAACTTAGTTCGAATAACCCTGAAAGAAGGACCCATTCAAATCCAGCAGGGGGACATATGCTGGACGTTTACTCAGCAGGGACTGGAGTCCCTTTTGTTTCACTCATGGATTTGTGTCAGAATGTTTTCTGCTCTGCACAGGTTTGAGAAATAGCTTTCAAATAAATGATGTGTCAAGTTGAAGTATACTGCTGGGTATTCTTCGGTTTTCGATCATTCATTATTGGACACGTGAGGACCTAAAGTAGAAAGCCAGCAGCACAAGTCAACAAAGTCTTTAAACAGAGTAGACCGACCTAAGTCAACAGAGGAGCAAAAACTCGCTCAAACTCCCAGCACTCTTACCTTTAGCCACCTGTATATTTTAGCAGCAACAGCCTGCTGACTTACAGTGTGACTTGTTAATGACTGGCAGCCCCTGGCAAGTGAACAGCAAGAGACTAGACGGCTGTGAGCTCGAGGCAACCCAGGAACAAACGAACAATGAATTCTGATGTGCGTTGTATGCGAACCAGATACAAGCATGGCTCCAGCTAACTGAGTCACACGAAGAGCATCGCTCAGGCAGATAAACAGGCCTCTTTCCTTCTGTTCCCACGCTATCAAAGCTGTTTCTTATCTGATATGAAAATTGGTTTCCCTTTCTTTCCTTGCATCATTAATTCGGGGAGCACTTCTAAGAGCAACATCTGCTTTTATCCTCGCCACTCTAAATACGTCTCCCGACACTGCAAGGTAGAAACAAACAGCTTCCTATAGGCAGCCCTGCATCAGCTTAATGCTGATCACAGCTTTATTTCCTCAACACTGAGATGCCTGACTCACTTCAACTCCCAATGACGCGTGTGATAGCACCGTGTGTCTATTGTCAGAGGAGCTTTGTTCCTCTTGAGCTCTGACGACATCTTGAGCTTGCTCCTCTTTGTGTCGTAGCATCTGTATAAACACAGATGTGCGAGGCTGAACATGACCTGTGAGGGGAAGCCGAGGATGATCTGGCACACAGAGAGGCTTTGGCCGACCTCGGAGCGTGAACACAGCGCTTCCTCCCAATACAGGCTCACTCAAGTGGCAGGGATTCAGAGCTAGTCCGGAGCGCTTCAGAGAGGGGCCGAGAGAGAAGGGACGGAGTTAACGAGTGACGTGAGGAAAAGATTAGAGCTATAGAGAAAGAGACAGATACACCACAACCCCCCACACCTGACCCACACTCCCCTCAAGCCTGATCAGCAGGGATGTGGAGATCTAGACTGAGCTCCAGAAACCAGCCCCAGAAAGGAGCATTTCTCTGGTTGCCATGGTATCTGAGCCCACAGCGAAGGAGGGAGAGCATGAGCAAAAGCAATGTACAGTAATAAAAAGAAGGGCAGAGGGGAGGAGGAGTTGACACAAGCCTTAATTTTAGTTATCGCCTGTCTGTCTGCACAGGACCCCTCAGCCACCAGGAGCCCCTCCACTGCACTCAGGTATGCAGCACACTCTTTGCTACTACGCAGTACCTGAGTATCACTCTGGAGAAGCACCAAAAACAGAGGAATATTAACTCGGGTGGGAACAAGGGAAAGAAAGGAGGGATAAAATACTTCCCTCCCATTGTCCTTCTCTTTTTCCCAAACTGTTCACTGAGCCACCAAACAGCCGAGTCGCTCGCGAGTCTTCCAACTGAGGGATCAGGACACAGTCTGCTTCGTCGTGTCACTGACAGTATGAGTACTTTCCAAGAAAAAAGAAACCATTCCCTTGTGGAAGAAGTACTCAATTGAACTTGAATTAAAGTAAATTTAAAGTGCTGTACTCAAATTAAAAGTACCACAGTAAATTGTCCACTTGAGTTAAAGTACAGATTTGCATTTAGTATAAATACAAAATATCCCCTCGGACTTCACTCCACAAAAAAAGTATATCTGAATAGAAATTTGAAACTGTGTCTAGGTAGAAATGAAAGAAATGCTGTTGTGATTTCAGCATCCAAAAACTGAAAATACCTTTTGAAAAACTACAGTACAGAGGTGCTCAGAGACTGGCAGCACCAGAACTGCTGCTGGGGTGGCTGAAAACTGAAGAATCCATTGATTATTCCTGAGTTTTCAAATGCACCACAGAGTCTCACAGGCTTTGCTGTACAAAGTCTGATGCTGCTGCTGCTTGCGTGGAGACGTCACGCATGAACTGCTGTGGAACCCAAAGCAGTAGAGAACTGAAATGTAGTGGAGTAGAAAGTTCATGACAAAAGATTCAGTGGGGTGAAAGACAGAAACAGAAAATAAAGACAAGACTAAAATAAGTTCTTGCAACCACATGATCACTTTTATTGCTGTGATAATGACTAATAAATGGGAAACTAGTCATTTTATTATCAGAAAATAATTGCAAAAAACTCCAAATTGCAACACAGAATAATCACATTATTGCAACATTTCAAGGTGGAAACTGAAGACAAACGTTTCAACTGCCAATGTTTTCTTGGAACGTACAGAAAGGTTCTACGCAGCTTAATGTGTATAAGTACGTTTAAGTCTGCCCGCAGCCGTGGAATGCCAGTGGTACACAGCAGCACACTGTGCTTCAGTTGAATAGAACAGCCCTTTAATAATGAAACATGCTGTTGACAAAGATTGGAAGATGTTTACTCAACTGGATGGTAATTTTTGAGGCGAATTCCATTATTGCAATGTAATTAATTAGATCATAAACAAGTATTCTAATATTTTTTCTCCCTCTGTATGCAAATTAAGTGCCATAAATATTTTGTGTTGTTTCATATTTAATACAGCAGAATGATGCAACCCCACCAAGTTCAATAAAACATACAGAAGCCCAGTAGAGACAGAGAAACCTCTATAACTCCTAAAGATATGTGTAAGAATGCAAATGTGCACACACACACACACACACACATACACGGGTGCACGTATTCATACATACATACATACATACATACATACATACATACATACATACGCATTGAGAGAGGTGGGAGTACTACCGCCTGCAACCTGCTGATAATGAAGCCGTATATTTCAGGCACCTAAAGGCAGCCATCTGTGCTGGGGCTCTCCCTGTTGCCTGCTCTACCCCCACCACACACACACACACACACACACACACACACACACACACACACACACACACGCTCACATGCACACACACACGCACAGCTATTCATCATGCATAAGTTTACACATCTTTGTGTTTATCATGCAGGTAAAATTGTGGGCAGTAACCTGGTAGTGGGTTGTTTTCTCCACGTTAGCTGAGCTGACACGCAAAAGGGAAGCTGACACTGACGCCACAGACAACCTCCTGGTCAGAGCCTCTCATCAATAATGGCCACTGTGCAGCACAGCTAAGCTCATACACTGGCCCAATTAATTATGTTCATATAATTCACATTAGAACAGCTACATAACCAATGGCACAACCAGAGCAGCGCATCGCCTCTGAAGACAGTGGAGAAACAAAACCTTGACCTTAGTTTTATGTGTTTGAGTTCCACACACGGCAACACTCTGCAAGCACACAGATTCAATTAAGCCAACACTCGTGCCTACAGACCAAAGGACGAAACAAATATGTGTACATGGCAGTTACATCACCATTTCATTCAGTGGACGACTCCATTAAATGTCTTTTCTGCTGTATCAAACAGACACAGTACCAGCATCAAGCTGGACCCGGATCCTCGCACCAGAACCAGGTCTGAGCAGCCTGACCGTCGAATTCTGCTGCGGCCAAGTTCCTCACTTCGTAAAGGGAGACTGGACGTTTCGTGGTTAACCACTAGCATCTGAGCTCATCATGGAGGATGACACTCCAATTGTTGTCCTATCAATGAAACTCCATGCAAAACAACAACTCTTCCATTAAGTTGCTGCTGCCGCAGCTCTGAATGTCAAAGCGTCAAAGCCTTTCACATGTAAATAACCTGGAAATCTTTGTCTTCATGAAGCTATGCTGACTGATAGATTGACACTACAACTAGCAACACCTCAAACAGCCACACTGAATGGGGACAACAAAAACCTGTGGAAAACAACAATAACTGTTCATATACTGGATTATTTTAAAATGACTTTTGATCTCCGTTGTGTGATTTTATGAACTCCCGAAGGTAAATGTTTGTATTGGTGGGGTTGGAAACATTTTTATCATTGAATTCAAGAACAACAAGACATAACAAAATGACATCACACATGTGAGTGACATCAATACTGAATGCTGACATAATGTCTTTAATAAACTATCAAACTTAATCGCAGAGATTTTGGTGTCATCCTCAGAAACAGGTATCAATTCTAAAGTGTCAAAGAAAGTTTCAGATGATGAAAAAAAAGAAAGTGCAAAGGTAAGATTTTCCACCCACTGACTGGACGCACTTGGTCTGTGGGATAAGCCCCCATGCCCACCCCCAGCTGAAGCCCTGGCATTAGCTAGGATGGAAACTGAATGAAGAAGGCGATTGTTCATCGCTCGGTTTGTCAAACCTTCTGCTTTTATGAACGGCAGTCATTTGTGGACACTCCCCCAGTCCTTCTCATGAGCAGAAGCTGTCTTGATGGAGATCTCTAAAAACCTAATCATGAACAGGTAGATATTCCATCCCCTACAAACCCAGTTAATCAATATGATGAAGGTTTTAAAAAGTCTTTGTGAGTCCTGGTTTCCACGGACCTACGTCCAACTGTCCACTGTGACACTTCAAGTCAATCAGGACCACAACATGGACAAACTCATCCCGGCAACGCATCCACGATTTGACAGAAGTGCAGCAATCCAGCATAATTTGCTTGTGTTCAACCTCCTGATACCTGACACAGGCCAACCACGAGAGCAGGAGGGAGTGACGGCTTGGGGTCTTGCCGTGATCACCATGAAGAAGAAGGGTGTTCATTGTCACAGGAGGAGACATAAAACCATGGCAACCGTCCCCACTGTAGGCCAGCACTTCTAAAACCAGTACTGCAGTGAGCCTGGAGAATCACTGTATAAAGAGAAGTACTTCAACCCCCAACACACACACACACACACACACACACACACACACACACACGGAAACACACTGATTAATTGTTCAGAGTCAGCACAGCCTCTTGCCATTCAGCCTCACACACACGAAGGCATTGTTGCAACTGCAGTCCCATAACTGGGAGCAGAAAAGCCAGCTTTTATCAGAGACAGAATTTTAAAAATGACGTTCGAGTGTTTGAATTAGCTTCTGTGATAATGACGCAGGCTCACCGCCGTGTCAGCTGGTTTACAGTCTGCAGGAGGATCGCAGGGTTGAATGAACGCTTCTGTCACACTGCCTCACTCTACGATTTTCATCAAAGTAGGATTCATTGCCTGGCTGCAGTATCATGGTGACAAACTAGAAAAGGATCAGGGCCGAACAGCAAATCCACATTATATCAAAATAGCAATGTGGACAAGTGCAATATCAAAGCTGCAGGTGGGGCAACATTTTCTCCATACATAATATGTCTCACAAGACGACTCCAAGTGGAGTACCTGGAAGTTATCGTCTGAACTCATGGTTCCCAAATTCCCAGAGCCAGTAGTAGAGTTTGCTTGTTTACTCCAGCTAACAGTTCAAACCACATTCACATCAAGAAACTGAAGAACATTGATGAGCATTTCCCAATGGTGAGGAGACGAATGATCACGCCTCCATCAGCGGAGGCCACTTTGTAGACAAGATGTTCCTCAGTTCAGTTCAAGCTTTTCAGCATGTGAGGGTGATTTGGTTTTTTTGGGTCATGCAGCACCCTTCCACCAGCTTCTATCAAAGCCAACCAGCTATGACGAAATCAAGTTGACAGGCAGAACTAACTAACTAACTAACTAACTCACTCACTCACTCACTGACTAAAACAGGGGAAAACAAAAACAACCCAACAACAATTTCTCTTAAATTCCCCAGTGTGGGTTGCTGATAGAAATATGAAATATTCAGAGGTCAGACACAGAAATATTTGAACATTCAACTCAGACGTAAGGTTTGTGTTAGAGGGGATCTCACTCTCACACTCTCTCTCTCTCACACACCCTCTCTCTCTCTCTCCCACCCTCTCTCTCACACACTCACCCTCACTCTCTCTCACACACACCCTCTCTCTCACACACACCCTCTCTCTCTCTCACACACACCCTGTCTCTCTCACACACCCTCTCTCTCTCTCACACACCCTCTCTCTCTCTCTCTCTCACACACCCTCACTCTCAAACACACACCCTCTCTCTCACACACACTCTCTATCTCTCTGTTTCATGTTGTAGCTGCTGCATTGGTTTGCATATTGATATCAACAAGAGCAGGACAGGATCACAAGCCTGGTTCATGTCAACATCTAATGACGAAGTAGTCCACCCCCTCAGAACCCCCCCCACACACACACACACACACACACAAAGTAACAATTAAGTGTGAGAAGGTTTCATGATATACAAGCTTCCCTGTCTGCCAGCTCAGCAACAAGCAGCATATTACTCTTCTTGATAGCTGCCTAACAACACACACACACACACACACACGTGCTATTACTACATCTCTTTATGCACATGCACTTAACCACATTCACAAGCTCCAACATTTGTGTAACACGGCTCCTTCAGCTCCTTCAGACCGTGCAGTCACAGATGACACACACTTTTTTCATCTGCGTTTCCTTCTACGTGATTTCTCCACCTCAGGAAAACACACAGAAACATGGCCGCTCACAGCTAAACATTAGCACTGCTGGAATTACATATGATTAGCTGCTGCTTTACGAAGAGTCCAGAGCACCGGGGATGGAACAATCCAGATGGCAGCACAAACACACGACACCGAGTATATCCATGCAGCCATGTAGCACAATACTGCTTGTGATGAGTCACTCACTCACAACAAATATCAATATTTTTGTGAGACTATTTACAAAACATAATAATATAAACATATCCCCACTGTTGCCATGGTAACCAGTTATTTATGGGACAAATGTCTAAAAGTGGAACCAAGCTCCATTGTGACTATGTATGAAACACTGCCGTGACACTGATCTGTGATTCTCAACCCTGTTTTCACGATTCAGGATTTTGATCCAGATTTAGCTGATTGGTCCACAACCAAGAGTCAAACAAGAGTGGGTCAAAACCTGGTTTGTGTCTGAATCATGTGTCGGGGTTTGAAGTGTGGCCAATTCATCACAGGGGTGTTCGGTGTGTCTCGAATTTGAATTCCAGCACACTGAATGTTTATCTATAATTTCCGGTCGTGGTCCCAGTGACGTCAGATCTGAGCATGCGGCCATCCCTGGACTCATCACTGGGTCCCACCTAGCTACTAAAGCAGCCACTGATGTGTTACTGCTGTCTCGTTGACTGGCAACTCATTTAAAAGCAACCAGCAAAACTGCACCGTCAGTGCTGTGAACAACAGCTCCGAGCAGGTGTTACGCAGAGTTTCGCCTGCCAGCAGATCTGTGCACGCATCTCCCAGGTGGTCATTGAGTGCGTTAAGAACCTAAACTAAATGTTCACAACAAAGATATACAGTAAGATCATTCGCCATTACGGATGAATCTAAGAAAGAAGATCCCGCGAGTCTACAGCAGAAATGGAGACTGGTCTCCAGTGTAACATCTTGTCATTGGTTTTTGGTGCCAGCTGGTATTGGACCTGCTGCTGCTGCTGCCCAGAGACACAGACAATCAGAATGTCCAGGAAGACAACGGCGCTGGAAACAGCTGACTGTTCATGTGGGTTAAAGATTCGCTATGTCAGCGAATGAGCAAACGGCGTTAACATCCTCCCCTCGGAGCGTTTACTCTTGTTTGAAAAAGCATAATCCATCTCAGGTGAGACTTAATGGGAAGCGAGATTTTTTTCATATTTGCTTTGCTCATCAAACTTGTCAAATGCATTGTTTAGAAATGCACATCAGAACTGATTCATAAAACTTGCCTCCCTGCGCAGGCTGGCATCCCATTCACCAGTTTTGTGCTGATTCTCCTGTTGTTGTTGTTGTTGTTTTTTTGGCACAAGAGAATTCCCTGTCCTGCCAACAAACATCGAGTGTCTCAGCTTTTCTCCAAATGGGCAAACAGCAGTTAGTGAGCCCAACACCAGCCATGATCTTCCTGACATATCGACGGCGTAGGCAGGGAGGCTCAGGTCCAGAGCCAGCACTAATTAAATGTTAGGCAGCGTGAGCACATTGTCTTTGGACCCGTCGCCACACAACTGAATTACCAGCGATCAGACATGTTCCCTCACTGAGTGAACAACCTGCATTTAGAAAAACGTTCTTGCTTTGAAATCATTACTTGAATTTCAAAACAGCAAGGAAAGCGGCCGATGGGAGGGAGGGGGCAGGGGTGGGTGTGGTGTGGTGGTGTGGGTGTGGTGACCGATTCCTGTACCAGGCTGTTCATGTTACAGAGGGACGATGATGAAACCGTAGGTCTCGTAGTACAAGAACTTGTTCAACAATGAAAGGAGAGCAGAGGCACGTGAAAGAAGACCTTTGCTCCTCCTCAGAATCAGTGACTGTAGTCCACCCTAGCTAATGAGCAGGTCTGAAAATGCACACAGCAGCAGGCTTATTTCACTTCCGTGAGTTCAGCCTGGTAGAGCGCTGATACAGACGCTCAAGTCCAACTCTACCAACAGGCTAATTAGTTGGATATGAATTATTCACCCACCGAGGGAGCACTGAGCAGCACACGGCTCCGCCACGCTGGATCTGGAGGGAGACACCGTGATCATTCCTGGCTGCATGTCATCACAGACGGTGGGACATGTGAACCTAACCTGAGCCATAGCCCCACATTTGCCCGCGCAGCTGCAGCGAGCACATCACGCTGATTTACAGAGTCTGTGTCGCTCCACTGTGACCCGACAGACACGCTATTATGCTAAAGAAAAGTATGCAGGTTTCGGTGCATGTACTGATGCTGCACGCAGCCCTTTCTGGAAAGAATCAACACTTTTATTCTGGCCATTATCACTGCAGGGTGATGTTTCACATCAACGTGCATCTGAAACAACCAAATACTTACAACCGCAACACAACTTCTGTAGCATAAATACATGCCGTAAAAACTAACTGTCGTACCACAATACTTACAACGGCTTTTGGTTAGTATTTATATCCATGTTTCTGAACTTAATGCTACAAGTACACAGAAAAGTGATGTATAGATATCATTCAATTCACTGTATCACAATTACAACTGCAAGTACCATTAATACTGCAACATGACAAATACTTATGGCTGCATAACCACAAATACTAACAAGAGCAATGCAATAAAAAATCATAAAGCTGCAGTATCGACTTCAAACACTGACATCTACAACACCACATATACCGAATCATCCCAGACATGTTTTCAGAGAATGGAGAATCGTGATCCAAATATGGTGATGGTGTGACGTGGCTTCCAATCAGAGGACAAGAACAGCATTAACAGCCTTGGTTGAAAAAGAAAACTCGAGATGTGGGTCACTGAAGTTCATCCCACATCTGTTTGACCCTGATGTGATGTCACACATCTGACTGTGCTGTCAGACAGAAAGACAGAAAGACAGAAAAAGAGCGAGAGGATTATTTTGTTTCATTCTTTTAGTGTTATTGGCTTTCAATGTGAAAACAAAGACAGTGTTCTTGAGGATGGAGAGCTTCACGGGCCTCTTCAACTGTGGGAACATGTACAAGATCGATCACAGGTTCCCCGCTGCTCGTTCAAGTACTTGGAAGTATTTGCAAGTACTCCTGATTGGTCCCACACACGAAGACTAACACTACCACTGGTGACTGGAGCCAATAAAATGGAGTGAAACCAAATTAAGGTCTGCAGTGTGAGCAGCTGAGACAAGTCAACATGTCCGATACCGTTCAGGGCCACGGACCGAACCACCCGCAGCGTTCCCCACTAGCATCGAACCCTACCACCGATAAGGTCAAGCTGTTGCCAGCTACACCTGCTGCAACTGCCCATGAAAAAGAAAAGCCAAATAAGTTCAAATGGCCTTTATGTACAACATTCAGACTCGACGGGACGTATCATGCATCAGCTAACCCACCACAGTCGACCCAGGATCATGGTGTCCAGCAGTGGGGGTGTTCCTAAACTATGCTGAGGGTAAAGACACCTCTCAGTGCAACGGGCTACAATTCAACATGAGATGCACCCTCCCAAAGAACTATCAGGGTGAATAAAGAGATTACTGATGCAGCTGATTCCCTCAGTGAGGAAATCACACTTTTTAAGGAGGTAGAACGCGAAAATACCCAGAAGGGCTTGTGTCAACGTCACTAAATACCATCCCCTGCAGGACAACACCTGTTCTGAGATGATGATTCCACCTTAACCAGATCTTAAAAAGGCTGCAGCTGCAGTGTGTGTGTGTGTGTGTGTGTGTGTGTGTGTGTGTGTGCGTGTGTGTGTGTGTGTGTGTGTGCGTGTGTGCGTGTTTATCATGTTAACCCCCGTCCGCACAGTGGCTCCTCCGCAGGCCTATAGGTGACGGATGCTATAACGGAATTAGACACAAGAAGAATCACTTGGGCCCATTATCACCGAGCGCTCTCTGCCTGACAACAAGGATTAAAGGTACACTATCACCACAACCATCATCACCACCTCCACCATCTTCATCATCTTCATCATCATCAAATCGCAAACCCGAGACAGCCTATCCGCAATTAGCAGGCATCTCCCAGGCTTCAGGCTGCCTTTTTGCCCCTCAGGCACATTCAGGACAGGCAGCGGCGACGCAGCGCTGCAAGCCAACATGATGTCAGCGAAAGAGGCGCGGTGATGCCGCGGAGCGTCCTGGCGGCATCACCGCATCTGGAGGGTTCCAGTCACAGGGAACTGTCACTAACCTGTCTGTCCTTTGCCCAGCGTCTTCTCCAGACGGTACGGTCCCACATAGTTGGCGTAATGCCCGCTGTTGGCGTCCTTGCCCGACGATGACATGTTATGGCGTGAAATGACTTGCAGACTCTGACTTTTCCTGACCGAGCAAGATTCGTTTCTCGGAAGAAAAGCGCAATTCCGCGGCGCAGTGGAGTTCGCCTCGGTCGGCGTTCCCGTCTGTCTGACGGCTGCACTTGCTGCAATATTCTTCTCCCGTGCGTGCTTGCGTGCGTGCGTGTGTGTGGGCTTGCGCGTCTCTTCACGTCCGTTCCCTACTGTCCTCCGCTTGTTGCGTCCTCGGTGCGACTCAGATTGCAGGTTTGAACCTGGGTATCATGGTGTTGGTGCCGGAGGAGCGGTGCGCTGCAGCGCGGTTGGGTGTGATCTGATGATGGGACAGCATCTACCGCCGCGGCCGCTCCAGCAGCATGCGTCAATTCCAGGCCGAAGAGAGCGAAGACTTCCTGTTGTACCTTTCACAATAATGGATATGCGATTGACCCGAGAACAGCTTGTTGACTGATACTGTGACTACTAGTAGATTCGTAGTAGTAGATTTCCATGACAGAATAATTTGATTATCTCTTTCCTTGACTGATTTATTGTTATATAACTATATCAATTTCCAAAGGTGGCATCACAAACTGCATGATGACAGCAACAACAACCTGAAGCAGAAGTTCCTAATGTGTCTTTATCTGAAGGGGGCCACCATCCCAGTTGCTCTCAACCCCCTCTCCAATAGTCCATCATCCCTGGTATCATAACAATGTTGAAATAAAGCTGGCAATTACATACTACTTTTACCTTGTATCATTATTGGTGGTAGTAGTGGTAGTAGTATTTATCCAGCCCAAACGTTCACTCATCAGAGTATTTGAAGATTTTGTTTTTAATATCCAAATCGATTTTTATTGCGAAGATCAAATTGTCCAACTTCCGCTGCCGTTTTGCCTGAACACAGCTGTTTTAATTATGGAGCACGCATGCGCATGTAGCGCAGGGGCTGGTGATTCAATTTGGGTCGAGGTGGTGCGGGGGGGGGGGGGGGGGGGGAGCAGGAGAGGCGGTCGATGATGAAAACTTCTCATTAAAGCGAAAATTCAGGTGACAGAAAAACTCGCCTTAGTTCACCGAGTCACACGTTAAACCTGTAAACGTCTGATGTTATTAATTGATTTAAGTCAATTTGTTGATTTGATTCAATTCATCCCACTCCTACTCTGTGAATGAAGATGAGGGATAATTATTTATCACCATGCTGTGTGTGTGTGTGTGTGTGTGTGTGTGTGTGTGTGTGTGTGTGTGTGTGTGGTAAACATGTTGCATGCTGGGACACTTTCACTTGATTAAACCAGCAGTTGGTGACAATGACCATCTATCTGTCTCATCACTCCTTCACAACAAAAGCCTTGTGACCCAGCACGCTCGGTGGCAGATGGAGCCCCCACCCCCTCCCTCAAACCCAACCACCCAACCAACCCCCATTCAAATACATAACCCTAACAAAGACAGGGGGCCTCCATGTAACCATGTCAGATCTTACTGCCAAGGCACAGCTCTCCCCCAAATTGCTTCCTGTTAATTAATACCACATCCCAAACCACCCACCCCTCCCTCTCCACCAGACACAGGGGGAGGCTGCGACCCTGGTCGACTGATCAATCATGAGTTTGCTCTTAGATTCATGACTCTGTCCGTGCTCTCCGGGCTGTTCTCTGCTGTCTGATCCCCTGGTGGCTGTAATGCTGTCTGACAGCTGCAGCCTGCACCGCTGCTATAAAACTGCACCATCCTAATCATCATCTGCCATAATCAGTGGGGTCTCGGAGGAGAGGGTGTATGTGTGTGTGTAAGTGAGTGCTTTGAACTCATATAGGGGGCGCTGTAGAACCTGCCAGTCAAATGTCTTCTTCTGACATTCCTGGAGGCTGTTCTAAATTTAGAAAGATCACCTCCACATGACAAGTTCAGGCAGAGGGACTGTGCCGTGGTGATCAGCTGGCATCATTAGCCTCACCTGGATGTGTGTGCAGCCTGTGGAGCAACACACCTGGTGGAGCAGCACTGCGCTGTGCAGGTAGGTGTGTTCATGGTGTTTGTGGGCCGGCAATGAGAACGTCCACTCAGTTGTTGCTTCCATCACTGCAGAGCACAATGAATATCTGTGACCACTGCCCAGTCATTTGACCTGAACCTTCTCTTCTTCATTACACGCAACCACTTGTGTGTCTTAAATTAATATTACGCCAGTGATTTGAGCCAGAAGTCAATCAATATATTCATTCATTTTTTTCATTCATGTATTATCTGGAGTAGCTCTTATTCTGGGAGGCGCGAGGGTCAGAGGCAGGGTCACCCTGGGCAGGGTGCTGATCTACAGAGACAGACAAACCACCACCCCCTCTAACGTGACATGGATGTCTCGGGCCTGTGGGACGAGGCAGGAGGATCTGGAGGGAACATGCACACTCACAGGTACCTCGTTGCTGTGAGGGGACAGACCACCACCACCCTGGTGCCCGCTATTATGCTTTATTAGTCAGTAAATTAGGACTCTGCATTTAACCTGTCAGTGAGTGGGGAAGACGTGTCCTCAGGTGGCAGCACCCAGGGAGCAGCGCCCTGGCTGCCTTGCACAAGGGCACTGCTGTTGCATGAAGCATTGTTCCTCCACTTCTCCCATTTGCATGGTTTCATGGTCCAGGGAACTGAACCGGTGACCTACCAATAACACATAATTCATACTCACTGCTACCCCAATATTTGTGTCAGCTTGGGGATCAAATATTTATTCTTAATCCGTCTCCATTCAAATATGTGGGAAATTTCAAAGAACTTTTCAGGAAATGTTTCCATGGAGGGGAGCTTCTGGAGTAGCTTTGACCAATCATGTTGGAGACGCTGTCTCCACGTATAGAGTTGGTGAGGCGTGAGACAGGAGATGAAATGCATCAGCTGAAATGAAAGGTTGATGACTGTCGTCCAGCCATTAAACGAGGCCACTGACGAGGTTTGAAAATGTTAACAGAAAATGGCTACTTTTGAAGCAGCCTGCTCACATCTGCACCTTGAACTCCATACAAACGTCTCAAATTGCTTTATACAGAGGGTAAACAATGAGTGAAGCCCAGACGAGGAAGATTTGGACTGGCTACACATGGAAATACTGGCCCTTGTTCCCATTTTTGTATTTTACTTATATAGATATATGTACATATCTTATTCTGCTACTTGATTTTATTTTATTTATTCTACTTTTAGCTCACTTCTCTCTAATTACCTAGGCTTATAACAGGACCCGAGTCCTAATTTGGTACCACTAACGTGAAAATGTGAAATGGTATGACAATAAAGATCCTTGAATCCTTGAATCCAGTGGTGAAGTTTCCAGTGGGTTCTGAGACTGGGAACTGGTCCACCAGTATGAGCAATGAGTTTGTGTCTCCCTCCTTGGTCCGATGGCTCAGACATGTCGTTTCATTTCTCATTCAGTTCCTAAAGCCAGCTGGTGTCAGGGATTATTCATCGGTGAAGGCCCGCTTTTAGAGACTTGATTGGTCATCGCTATTTCTTTAGACTGGGTTTCTGGCTCTCTCATTCATGCCTCCACGATCAAATTCTTGAATGTAAACAGCTCCACTGATTTCAGCGGAATTCTGTGTGTAACAACAGAGAGACATCACACAGATGGCAAAAGTCTCCTAAAAATGCCTTCAGAGACAAAAGAACTCTGGTGCTTTCATAATCGCCATTCCTGCATTTCCTTCACAGTCAATAATGAGCTGTCTGAGGAAGCCATTAGCACCAGGGACAGACGACATCAGTGTCTCACTAAAACACACAGGGCACAGGCACACACGCGCGCACACACACACACACACACTTAGCCATCAAAATAAATAATTCTGGCATTAAAGCTGAACTGCTGAATAAATTTGCCTTCTTATTGTAATGTGAATGTTTGCGGTGTGTGTTTGTACATACTTGAACTAGTGACGCACATTTCCATGTCCTCGGATGAAGAGACGGATATAAATATTGTAGGAACAGGCGGTGAATACACCCTCACTTTTCAGGACATTTCTGGGGGAAAAGGAGCTTAGCCTGCAGTCTATTTCTGCATTAGTCAGCTCTATTGTGGCTGCCTGTCCTACGGAGCAGGATAAAGCAGACACGCGCAGGCTCACGCACATCGACGCACAAACAGTTCACTCAGATGATTCAAGGCAAAGAAGTCCAAAGAGCGAGCATTTTGTCTGACAGCAGAACAAGGAGTGAATCACAGATGAAGCAAGGGCAGATTTGTCCCAAACTTTACACGAGGAAGGTTTCAGAAATGGTCTTGGAATTTTGATTCATCTGAAACGTGAGAGTGCTGCTCACAGTGTCTCGGAACAGCACATTCGTCAGAGGAAAGCGTGCCAATCACTGCCTAGAATTCATTTTTAGATGAAGCGTGTTTGACTCTCATCTTTTATGATTCACTCTCACGAGTCACTTCTCATGTTGCATGTGCTGTTGGAGGCAGTGAGGTCACTGATTTCATTCTCTTGCAGGAATACCTTCTCTCCACTTTGTCCAATATAATCAGCTGGTTTGGGGAAGTTTCATTCTAAATATGAATTCCTTGATGCATCATTTTGTGGCGAATCGAAAAAAATTGAGATTCAAATAAAATCTAATTTATTCAGTGATACTCAGACACATCTTAATAGGGAAAAAATGAAAGAAATAAAGGGCTGAACTTGTTTTCCAGTGATGTACCTGCTTCTACAGACTTTCTGTGCATGATTCTGTGGAATGCTGCAGGATATTTGTTCCCTGGACACCACAGACACAGAGGCAATGTGTTCCAATTTGAGGGCAATGGACACTTCTGCTACAGGATGAAAAAAACATCAGATTTCACAAAGCCAACAAATCATTATAGTTATTAGCTGTAAGTGTCATGTCCACGCATGTAGCGGCGCTCTTTGTTTGCCTCCTGTCTATGTTGTCTCGTGGCTTCCCGTTTTATTTTGAAATTTAACTCCCCTCTTGTTTCTGGTAACTTCCCCTTCCCCCTGGTGTGTTTCCTGCCAGTCTGATTGTCTTTCCTGCCCTGATTGTGTCCACCTGTTCCCCATCACCTCATGTGTATATGGAGTCAGCGTTGCCCCTTGTCTGGGGCGAGGTCGTCTTGTCCCTCATGTCCAACCGTGCTGCGCCACTCCATGCCTCGTCAAGTTTGTATTTTTGGTCCATGCCTCGTCAAGTTTGTATTTTTGGTCCTGCCTCGTCAAGTTTGTATGGTTGTTGATACTTTGTCTAGTCAGGTTTTTAGTCCATGCCACGCTCCTTAACTCATCTAACTCTGAGTTTCTTTGTTACTCTGTCTGGTCAGGTTTTCCTCTGTAGGGTGAGTTTCTGTAGTTTGGCTTTTTCCCTCACGAGTGGTTTTGATTCGTACTTTGTTAATAAACTTTGTTCATCTTCCACCTTGCTTGGGAGTCGTGCATTAAGTTCTCATCCAAGCTCAAGTCGTGCCAGTAAGAAAACTGGACTACATTAAAGTCGCTCAAGTGTTTTACAAAACTGCTTCTTAACTCTTTGGCTCACGTTCACACAGCGATGCCTGTATGGGGAGCCACCACGCCGAGGCCTGTCCCTCCCCTGCGACAGCACTTGCAAGCATAATAATACTGCATTCACTTTCCCCGATGTCACAAGTCAGATCCTGTCAAAATGCTGCAGTCAGATGTATTTTACAAACACGTGTGTGTGTGTGTGTATATTTACACACTAACAGTCAAAACTTTGGACACACCTTCTCATTCAATTTTTGTTTTTTGAGGTGTTATTGTACCTTTAGTTTCAAATGCGTATCTCAGTCTGTGTGTAATCAGATCTGTGTGTGTTTTGCCATTTGTGTACGCACATCAGTTTGTGTAATCTGATGTGTGTACATATATTTTTTTACACACACACAAATCTGAATACGGACACACAGATAAAATGTGGCCTGTGAGCATTCTTCTTTGGTGGCGCGTCCAGGGACGTCTACAAAGTGCAAAAAAGAAAGTGGCAACAAAGACAAATGTCAGAGGCTTCATTGGCGCTGCCCGTTTTCCATTGTTTTTTATGTAGGAAAAAAACCATTAGCTTCACTCTGATTGCACTTAGCAGTCCGTCTAGGACCTCCCACTCAACATACACCTGATAATTGTGGAGAGGCTGGCTCAACCTATTGATGTTTATTGGGGGGAAAAAAATTCATTGCTTTGTAGGGATACATTTTATTTGTCCATGTAAATAAATTACAAGTACGCAGTTGTTTAGGGGGAAAACCATGTTCTAGCTTCTTGTCAAGCTTACAACAGTTAGAGCTGCCAATAGTGTAATGACAATGTTTTGTCTATGATTTATTGAACCACAAAACATGAATCTGACAATTTCTGTCTGACTTTAAGTCAAGTCAGTTTTTTTAATATAGCGCCAAATCACTACAAAAGTTATCTCATGACACTTTACAGGTAGAGCAGGTCCAGTACCACACTCCTTCAATGAATTTACACCAACAATTCTCTATGAGCAAGCACATCCTGCAACAGTGGTGATGAAAACCTTCCTTTTAACAGGCAGGAACGTCGAACAGATCCAGGATCAATGGAGACGGCCTTCTGCTTTGACTGGTTGGGAGGAAAGAGAGCAGGAGGGAGGGGCAGAGACAAAGACAGATAATAGAGGAAGACAGATATGCAGAAGGAAAGAGTGGGACAGAGATAAAGAGAGAGAGAAAGGAGGAGAGACTGATGGACAGACGGGGACGTGAGGAGGTGGAGCTACGGGTGGCAGCTGGAGCCTCTTCAGGTCTGGAGCCTCCTCCAGCAGCACCAGGATCTGGGATGAGGGGAGAAGAAGAGGAGTTAGTAACATGTCTGAGGACAGGAGGAGGAGAGAGAAGCCCAGTGCATCATGGGAGATCCCAGCAGTCTGAGCCTATAGCAGCAGGTCTAAGGGCCAGCCTAAGCAGTCCTGACGAGAAGCCTGATCAACAAGGAAGGTCTTAAGTCTGCTCTTAAACCTAGAGAGGGGGTCTGGGTCCTGGACTGAAACTGGGAGACGGTTCCACAGGAGGGGAGCCTGATAGCTGAAGGCTCTGGCTCCATTCTACTGTTAGAACTCTAGGAACCAGCAGGAACCCTGCATCCTGGGAGTGAAGGGTTCTAGCTGGATCATAGGGGACTAGGAGCTCTGTCAGGGATGAAGGAGCCTGATAGCTGAAGGCTCTGGCTCCATTCTACTGTTAGAACTCTAGGAACCAGCAGGAACCCTGCATCCTGGGAGTGAAGGGTTCTAGCTGGATCATAGGGGACGATGAGCTCTGTCAGGGATGAAGGAGCCTGATAGCTGAAGGTTCTGGCTCCATTCTACTGTTAGAACTCTAGGAACCAGCAGGAACCCTGCATCCTGGGAGTGAAGGGTTCTAGCTGGATCATAGGGGACTAGGAGCTCTGTCAGGGATGAAGGAGCCTGACTGTTGAGGACTTTGTATGTTAGACTTTACTGAAGTGAGAAACTTTTAACCTGCCTAGCATGCAGCCTGAGCCTGTGAGCCTGAGCTCAGGGCAAAGGACAGGTTTTTCCATAAATACTCACTCAAATGGCTAAAGAAAACTTTCTTGGTTAAATACCTCCAATAAACGGTCACAGTTGCTTCAGTTGCTCTCAATTAAAAGTCTGTGTCATGTTCAATTTGTGGAAATAAAACAGTTTCAAGTTCAGTTCCATAAAGTTCGGACATAAAGTGAAAGTTCATCTGAAGGGTTTTTAGAAATACCAAATTACCAGCCTCAGATGGTTCCTGTTTCATTGGCCTCACAGAAAGAGATCTGGTCCAGGAAGATGAGTAACCTCTGCCAAGACATTTTGACACCCAGAACAATGAAATCTCAGAGCGACACAGAAAGTTTACTCTACCGTTTGTTCTGACCCCTCCCCCAAAATAACTGAACTACTGTGCATCTTGAACATTTTGAGCTGCCACTGCCTAAATCTGTGCTGCTTCGAGACATCCAGCAGATTCGCTCCATCACTTTTGTTTGCGTGTGCACTTCGTATTGTATGAAGAGGAACAACTGCATTGTTTTAATCCCATCTCTTCCAGAGACAAATTGTTAGTAATTAAGTGGGAGACACAGTGAGATGCATGCAGTTCACTGATAATGATAAAAATGCTCATTTAGAATGTTGCTCAGTGAGCCCATTTAAATTACAGCAGCGCAATTAAATTGGCAAAAGACTATAATTACTAACACCAGTAGCAACACGCAGCCTTGTGTTCAGTCTGGTCTTTTTACTTATCTGTCAGTGCCAGTTTGAGTTGCTTCGTTCTTTCTACTTTGCACAGAGGCCCATTCCCTGCATGCTGAGTTCTAATCAGTTCTACTAGGGTGGACTGGTGGAAATAATAATGAAACACAACAGTGTGAAACTTAAAAAAAAAAAATCAGCATCAATATAACAAACGATAAAGTGATATAAAATAATTGTGCATGAACAATTCTGTTTATTGTGAAGAAGAAATCCTGATAGTACATTTCCAGCGAAGTTAATCAGGAATATCATTTGCAGCTTCATGAGATTGTGTAATCAAGAATCAGTCAAGATGGTGGGATTCTCCGTTCTCTCGCAAGTGTGCTGCTGTTGTTTTGGCAACAGAATCTGATCGTGCAGAGGAAGATGCCGGTGCAACCTCTAGTGCTTGCAGCGGCAGGGGCCTACGGATGGAGGACAGGAGATTATAATGCTGTATTTCACTGGCAGCATCTTCCATCGCTGAAAAACCCCTGAATTTAATCAATATTTGTGCTTTATGAATGTTTGGCATGATGTCTTTTCACTCTCTGAGAACTTTTGAGGAAACTAATGAGGAACAACAACTAGGATGGATGGGGCGATCTGCTTTAGGGAGAGCGGAAAAGCAGCGGTGGGTGGTGGAGTGAAGGAGGATTTCTTTGTTGCAGTGGATCACGTCATCAACACATCCACTCATATCTATCACTGACATTGTTAAGGCTTGAGCAGTTCCCCTCTTGTTCTGGATGAGCTGTCTCGTTTATTATGAGTTGGCCAGAAAGTTTAGGGTGGGGGGGGGGCAGTTGGCAAAACTTTCCCTTTCGTTTGTTTATCAGAGAAAAAAATGAAAGCAACAATTAAGGTTTGCAGAAGGCCTTTGGGAAGCCAGTCCTGACTGAGGAGATGGACACGTTAGGATGTCCATCAGGTGACAGCAAACATCCACACAGAACGCAGGAGGAGTGTGGCTGCGTCATCCCTGAGTGTTCAGCCTCACGGTGGCTTTAGACGCTACAAATAATTCCTATCATGTATGATATGTATGCTGCAGGATCATGTGTGAATGATGATGCCAATCAGTCGTCTAGTTGTCAGTCATTTATTGACCATCATTGCAGGTCATGAATGCAGCCACTGCCCCCCCCCCCCTCACATTCTCTCTCATGAGGCTCACCTGTGTGTGTGCGCTTATATATATATACACACACACAGTATATGTCACAACACAGGCTCCCAGACTTAGAGGATCAGACCCGACAATTCTCATGTCATGGGATGATTACAATACACCAAAGGAATCACATGAAGAAACTCTAATTCAACAGTACCAAGCACATGAAGTTTACCAAAACACAGGTTTGTGTGGGAAACTGCTCAGAAAAAAAAGTGTGAGTTTGCAGTTCAGAATAAGAAATGGAAAAGCCCAAGTATTCGCAAAGTCCCAAAACATATTCAGGGAAAAATCAGTCTGATTGAAGGAGGATGAATCTGGCTGGTCAAGCTAATCCACATTTCCAGAGTCCAGATGTGTTGAGCTGGAACTGGAACTTGGCCGTGCTGGAGAAGAATGAGTGCAGGAGCTTGCACCCCAGAAATCAGGCCTGCAGAAGCAAGCCCTGATTCCTGACGTCCTGCTGCACGTCCCTCATCATGTTCATCTGCTCAGCCCGCTGCGGTGTCTCTGCCTGTGTATTTTTCTCTGCGTTCAGTAACTACCAGGGTCCAGGCAAGCAGGACTCCATAAAACAGCCTCAAACACAGACTGAAGTTCAGGGGCTTCATTTACAAAGTTTGCTTACGCACAAAACCGGGCTTGGAAGTGCGTACGCAACTTCTTAAGCAAGAGTTGGGATTTATATAAAAAAGACTAGCGTAGGAATGTGCAACTTTAAGCAAACTCCAGATCTTCCTTGCGCACATTTTGGAGACAATTGTGACAAGGAGAGAACAACTGGTGAATGGAAAGAGCGCACATGAATGAGTGTAAAAATACCACTTTTCCTGCTCAGTCAAAAGTCACAAAGGGGTGCCGGAAACGTCACCGAAAATGAACCTTGCCAGCAGGATTCAGAAGTGCACCACATGGCAGCTGTTGGTGCTTAGACTTAACATTCCTATGTAGCTACATTTAGGGTTTATATTCACAACTTTTAATTTGAAATGTAACCAATAGTTTTCACTTTGAATATTTCGATTTAGCAGATCCCGATTTTTATAGCCTAGTGTAGTCTCCATGTGCAAGAGAACAAATTCCACATGCATTTATCAGATTGTGTTTAAATGGGACTAAATTTTATAATGTTGATTCACCAACTTTCACCACATCAGCGGCGTGGATGACGGAGCCGTTTGTTCGAACACCAGTGTCACACTGCCCGTCTCATGTGTTCTCTGATCGCCACCTGTAGCCGCCACGCTCCGGCGGTGCAAAGCCACTTTTGTCTTGGCCTCCACCTTCAGATCGGACCACTTCTTTTTTATTTCGGCGACGCTGCGCTCCGTGCCAGCCGCGCTTACCGCCGTAGCCACGGCGTGCCATTCAGTGGCTTTTGGTTTGTTGGTCATTCCACTTGAATGACCAACAAATAACGTTTCCCGTCTCGACGCCACCTCATCAACAAGCACCTCCATGTCGGTCTCTGAAAAGTTCCTCTTTGGTCTGGTTGATGCCATGATTGAGCGTGAAATGCCTGGAGCGATCGTGCCTAATTACATGCAAAGCACATTCATGAGGTAATTTGCATGACCATACATGGTGAATTGTGGGTGTGGAGAGGGAGGGACATGAATCAAATCCTGCTGCGCAACTTTCTGGCTGGACTGGGATTTATGAAGGGAAAGTGCGTGCAGGTGTGCGTACGCACGGATTTAGCATTTATAAATCGCTTTTTTTTTTTTTTTTTTTTTTTTTGCTTAGGCACTTTTCAGCTTTTTGGAAAATTAACATTAACTTTTAGTATGGATCCTATGCCAGGTTTTATAAATGAGGCCGCAGGTCATTATTTGCAGAGGGCAGTAAGAAAATCAGATAAATTAAAGGTATCCAAAAACACTCAGTCATACAAAAACGCTGCACTAGAAAAGAGGAGAGGATGCTGGAAAACTCTGAAGAAGACGTTCCAGCAACAAAACGAAGGAAAAGGGAAGTATAAATGCACACCAGGGTGGGGAGGCAATGAAACACAGGTGGAACGCATAAGAGCAATTACAGAGGAGGGAAAAAGAACAAAGTGAGGAAGTAAAGTGCAACAACACAAGGGAAGACAAGACCATCAAAATAAAATGGGAAACAGAGACTCTCGACAGCTACAAACAAATGAACGAATGTGCCAGCAAATCTGTCCTCAGATGGAAATGCAGGCTTTTTCACTTGTTAGTGGCCTGAGTCTTGTAGTGCCATGCTCCTCTTCATTCAGCAGCAGCCTATCTTTAACCATTCCTCGAATGTAGTGATTGAATTTGTCCTCAGCTCTTGGTGCCTAAAGCTCTTGGACCCTGTAGTCTCAGTAATTTGTACTCAACCTGTTAGGAAGCTGGATGCTGGTTACCTGTTGGCTGGTTAGCTGGCTACCCGTGATGACATGCCATTTTTTCCTTCTGATATTTGTTATATTTCTGAAGTCGTACAAATACTTGTCATCAAATGTCACAGCTCTGACCCACCAGCCTGCGCTGTCCTATTTACACAGACGTCGCTCCATCCTGGCTCCACATGGCTCTGATACTTTGTGTAATATATTGATGGAGCAACTCTGACCCCACCCTGTGTCAATACTGCTCATACTGGACAACACACGTTAAAAGGACACTGAAGCCGTGCTGACCTGGCTTTGCAAAAGGGGCCATCTGGTGGAGGAGTGGAAAAAGACGGAGGAGGAGCATCATGGGTTTACAGAACAGAAAGCCAGTCAGACTGAAATAAGAGTAGACAGTCCTGTTGATCATCAACTGATGGATGTTCTTTGAACCAGAAAAATGTTTCAATCTTTTATTTCCAGCTGCTGCTGTACTTTCCTCTCTCTGAATTTTGTTTTTCATTCCTTCATTGCTTTCATTGAGTCCAAGTTCCTGGTGGAAGGAGTGGAGTTTACTCCTGACAACCCTGTTGCCCACCTGAGCACCCAGGTCTTCTCTGGGCTCAGCTGTGTATAAAAAAGTTCAATTGTCAAATTTTGGTCGTGAGGGAAATTTCTCTTGGATGAATTCATAAATTATATACCATCCATCCATCCATCCATTTTCTTCTGCTTATCCTGTTAAGGGTCGCTGGGGGGCTGGAGCCTATCCCAGTGGCTTTCAGATGAGAGGCGGGGTTCACCCTGGACAGGTCACCAGTCCATGGCAGGGCCAACACATAGAGACAGACAACCATTGGCTCTCCCAGCCACGCCTACGGTCAATTTAGAGTCTGGATGAACCTGGTCCCCTCTTGATGTCTTTGGACTGTGGAGGAAGCTGGAGTACCAGAGAGAACCCAGCAGGAACAGGGAGAACATGGAGACTCACCCAGAAAGACCCCGTGCTCCAGCCGGAACTCGAGCCCAGAACCTTCTTGCTGTGAGGAGACAGTGCTGACCACTGCACCACCGTGCCGCAGATTATATACCATACTACATACTATATGAGCTGCTTCTTGTTTACTGCTCTCATGCTACATATCTGTTCTGTCAGATGTTTCCAAAAGTATTTAAATGTGTTTCCTATTTTTGAGAATTGGGCAGCACGGTGTTTTCTGTGTGTCCAACCCCAAGCTGAAGGACCAGTGGATTGCACTTCGTCAGGCCACTACCCCTCCACCTGTCTGACTGGTGTCTTCATAGGAGCAAACCCCTGACCATGACAAGGTGGGGAAAACTGAAAATAAAATAAAATAAAATTCCTTCATCCAGATTTTAACAATCAACTCCATAAGACAAGTGGATGAGTCTAAATCTCAAATATAATTTTAAACTAAGAGTAAGAGTTTTCACCATATCCAATATTTACAAAAGTAAAAGGTAGTCTTTACAAGGAATCAACTTATCAAGCCTCTTCTCAAACAGAACAAACAACACAACAGGCTGTATGAAGCACAACAACATTTTACAACAAACTTTTTCTTTTTTCTCTTTTTTCTCTCTTTTTTCCCCTTTTGCTCAGGTACATCCAACAGCAACCTGACAATGTCAAAATGAAATCCTCCTCTATCTCCACTCCACTCTCCTGGGTTTTTCTACAACAGTCTCCTGTTGCCCTTGGAAACAAAGGTCTGGGTCCAACAAGCACAAGTCATGTTTCCTCAGTCTGCCTCATCTCTGTGCCTGTGTGACTGACAGACGCTCCACTCCCACAGGCACACAGTAGGAGAGGAGCAGTATGCCACCTGGCCTAACAAAAATATATTTAAATGTATTTTATATCTAATTTTGTTTTTATTGTTGATGATCTTATTACAACCAATTTGTAAGAAGACGGTGTTTCACTCCCTTTAAGTCTTCCTGTCAAATTCCCATTCGTTGCAGTGCCCCCTCTTGCCCCAGTGGAGAGTCGGCCCCGATCATCAGTGACATTCCCTGAGGTCCTTGGGTGTTTCGGCTCTTTTGAACATCAGACACCCTTCCTCAGGCGACCCAGTTGAGGTTGATCAAGCCTAAGCTTGTGCACTAGCAACACTTGACTTCCAGGTCCAGGTCGAACTTACTTGCTTACTTACTCCTACTCAACACAGATGAGTGCAGGACCTCACAACCCGATTGTCATCTGGTGAAGTTTGCTGACAACACAGTCCTCCTGTCCCTCGTGTCTGGCTCCACCCAGCACCATGGACCTGCCCTGCAGCAGTGTGTTGAGTGGTGTGATACCTCTCAGCTGGAGCTTAACATCAGCAAGACCAAGAAGATGGTGGTGACCTTCTCTGGAAGACAGATGGACTGCTCAAGTTTAGCGTACATACACAATCAAAGGTATATGTGTTGTTTGTACAGTTCTGATGTGTGCCATTCTTACGTTCAAACAGTAATAATTGTGATTATTTTTTTTATATCTGTATGAGGCAATTGGGTGTGTAAGTCATCTCGCCCTTGGCTCATCTTTTGGTGACAAAGTATCTTTTATCTCGTAAGACAGAGGGCGCTGGCTTCTGCCGTCTCCACCATTATCCTTGGGTCATCGGTGGAGACTGTGATGGAGTACAAATATCTGGGGACCACTTCGACGACCACTTGAGATTCTCCTCTAACACAGAGGTGATGCTGAAGAAGTGCCACCAGAGAATGTACCTGTCGAGGAAACTGAACTCCTTCTTTGTCTGCAGCAAGATCCTTCTGGTGTTCTTCTGCACATTTATTGAATCATTCTTATCGTTCTCAGCGGTCTGCTCGTTCCACTTCATCAACCTGCAGGAGAAGAACGAACTACATAGCATCGTCCAAGTGTGTTCCAAGATAATTGGACTTCCCACGTGCTCCCTGATGGCTGTGTGAGCAGCAGGTCTGCGGCATGGCTGCCTAGATACTGAAGGAACCCCCCCCCCCCCCTCGAGAGGCTGCCATCCCGTCGCAGGCTATGGTCTCCAGCGTTCAGGACCCAGCAAAGGACATCCACCTTTGTCCTCCAGGCTGTCCTCCTCCTGAACTCTTTCAACTCCCTGCACTCTGACCCCTAGTACCACCCACAAGACTCTCACTTGCCACTTGTTATACACCGAGTGTACACCTGTACTTCCTGTATATGCTGCAACTATATATATATATATATATATATATATATATATATATATGTACTTGACTCATGCTACGATTCATCCTGTACATACCACAATATTTGCAAATTACTTCTTATTCATGAGTGTAATTATACTACTTATCTATTGTGCACTTCTCCAGAGCCTTCAGGCTCCCTGCATCCCAGATCCCGGGTGCTGCTGGAGGAGGCTCCAGACCTGAAGAGGCTCAAGCTGCCACCCGTAGCTCCACCTGCTCACATCCCCATCGGTCCATCAGTCACTTCCCTTTCTCTCTCTCTTTATCTCTGTCCCTCTCTTTCCTTCTGTCTCTCTGTCTTCCTCCATTCTCTGTCTTTGTCTCTGTCCTGCTCTCCTGCTCTCTCTCTGTCCCCACTGATCCTGGATCTGCTCCACCCTCCTGCCTGGTGAAGGAAGGTTCTGGTGGCTGCTGTTGCAGGATGTGCTTGCTGATGGAGAATTGTTGGGCAGAGGTTCATTGAAGGAGGGAGGTGCTGGACCTGCTCTACTTGGAAAGTGTCATGAGATAAGTTTTGTTTTGATTTGGCGCTATAGAAATAAAATTGACTTGACTTGACTTGACTTGATACTACTACTTCTTTGGCACTGCTACCTCAACTACCTCTATCACACTACTACTTCCATCATGCACTTTACACGGCAACTGCTGCTAATCCTGGGAGATATAGACTTCCTTGCACTTCTTTACCTAAGGTATGTTGTTGTGTTGTTGTGTTGTTGTTGTGTAACCAACTGTCCTGCTGTCTGCTCCCTTAATTGCCCTCCCATGGGGATAAATAAAGTTTTCAGAATCTAAATCTGAATCTGAATCTGACCACAGATCCGCCTTTTCAACCAGAGCCCCCTAGAGGCTTTCTCTGCTTCCTCTGTCCTGTTGGCCTTTCTCCTCCTCTCACCTGGGATGCCGAGTGCAGTGTAAGCTTTGCAGAGACTGTCCTGCAAACCCTCCGCACCCAACTTCCACTGGCAAGCACCTTGCCTTCCAGCCTTTTCTGTGGCAGTCGCTGACTAGGCCATCATACTTACCCTTCCTGCGCTTGAATGACTCCTCCATGTGCACTTCCCTTGGCACTGTCAGCTCCAGCATGACAATATCTTCATTGCCTCTGACACCAGGATGATGTCAGACATGCTGCGGGAACTTGAGTTGGCTGCCAATATCCACTGAGCGCTGCCAGTCCTGTGCAGTGTTGAGAAGCCCTGATGTTGCTAGATGGTGGTGTAGTTTTTTCCCCAGCTCTGATGAAGTATGTGGTTTTCATCACGGGTTTGGACCTCTGACAGCTTATGATGACACTACATATGCACTCCGATGGTCTTGAGCACCTGGTCACGCCGCCATGGATATCGGCCTTCCCCCAGACCTTTTGGGCAGCAACTCAATATATGCTCCAATGTCCCCTTCCTCTGGTAGAGGGGGCATGCTGGTGTGTCAGCCAAGCCCCAGCAGTGCAGGTATGATGCTCCCATCTCATCAACCCTCCAGCTCCTCACAAGTGCTCTTGATGGAGGCTGTGTCCCTGAGGCTGCTGTTTCCAAGCTCTTGATTGGCTTCTCAGAGATGGAAGGGATGGGTGTTCCTGCAACGGAGAATTGGAACTTGTCTGCCACTCTGCCCTTTTTCAAAACCAAGGATCTTGATTTAGCTGGCTTAAATTACATCCTAGCCCATCCCATCAGCCCCACCAGGATCCACCTGCCTCTAGGCACTGACTCAGTGGTCACTGTCGCGTCATCCATGAAGGTGCAGACTGGAGGTTGGCAGATCCTGACTTGGACTTCAGACCTCTGCCGTCTGGTTCAGCAGATTTCACCAACATGCCGGAGCAAACAGGATCACTGAGATGGTGGAGCCTGTGATGATTACCACCTTCAGTCTGTACCACTTGCATGTAATGGATCCTGCAGAGACTCTCATGCTGAAATAGCTGTAATAGTCCTGGATGAGGTCTCTTACAAGGCCTTGAACATGGTGCCTCTTCAGAAATCCATGGACCATTTTGTAGGGCGTTGAACCGTAGGCATTGGCCAGATCTAGCCACAGCACCACTAGATCTCCCTTGTTCCCTGTTGCATTTCTGAGCTTTGTGATCATGCCATGTACCCTAAACTGGATGCTGCCTTTCTGGACGGAAGTATCTATATACCCATTCTTGAGGAAGAACTCCCCCAGCAACCTATGTTGAAGAAAATCTTTCCTTCACAACTGAGTAGCTACGACAACAATAAAAAGGATAAAAAATCACAACAAACAAAACAAAAACAACAACAAAATATCTGCTACTTCAGTGGTCGGTACATCTGGCGTCAGGCAGAAGACTGGGATTTGATTCCTGATGGGAAGAGAGTTGCAGCTCCCTGTTCCTTGATTCACAGTGTTGAACAACAACAGGCCAAAGTGTGTGCTGATTAGATATTTGATGTCCAGAAATCACGAGCGGTGGGATTAAATATGTTGTCCTTCTTCCCACTCCTTTTTGGATTTGTAAAATCAGTTCATTATGTGTTGCTTTCATTGTCATGTTTCTTCAATTTTATTTCTGCCTGTCCACAGCTGTGTGATTACTTTTCATTTTCTTTTCTTTTTTAATTATTTGAAATAAACTACAACAAACAAACAAAAAATTTCCATTTACTTGGAATTTTTACTTAAAAGGGTTTTACATTTTTTGTATGGGTATTTGCAGATGTTTGATTTGATTTTGATAGTTTTTTTAGCAAGTCGTGTTTTCAGTTCAATTATTGCCACCGTGTGTAGTTCATGTAACTCAAGGGAAAAATTCAGTTTATGTGTCAGGTATAAAGTTGGTATGAAGCAGCAGTAGGAAACCTGCTTGTTGTTTTGCTTGTTTTGATTACAAAAATAAATCATAAAACAGTTAATGGCACAAACACTGGACCCTCTTATGCCTGCGGACACCACATGCCCATGGAGCATTAGTGACCATTTAAACTTATATTGGATTTTAATTCATTTTGATAAATGGACACTGTCAACGTAACCCTCCTGTCCTTTTTGAATTTAAAAAATAAAAAGGGTTTTTTTCACAGTGGGAAAATGAATGAGGAGTGCTAAAGCCAAATAAAGTGCTGAAAACCACTTGATTCCACCAAACTTTGAAATATCATGACTAAGGGTTAAAGGGTAGATTATTTAGTTGAATTGAAGTTTGCTGCAATGGAAGCTCATGTGTCCACTATTATGTCAGCCGAGGTCCAATGCAACTCACAATGTTGAACAAAAGTAGGGCGGCCCGGTGGAGCAGAGGTCCTCACTGTGGCCCCCCAGCAAGAAGGTTGTGGGTGGAGCCCCAGCTGGAGCACGGGGTCTTTCTGGGTGAGTCTCCATGTTCTCCCTGTTCCTGCTGGGTTCTCTCTGGTACTCCAGCTTCCTCCACAGTCCAAAGACATCAAGAGGGACCAGGTTAATCCAGACTCTAAATTGACCGTAGGTGTGGTTGTCTGTGGTTGTCTGTCTCTATGTGTTGGCCCTGCCATGGACTGGTGACCCGTCCAGGGTGAACCCCACCTCTCACCTAAAGGCTGCTGGGATAGGCTCCACCCCCACCCCCGCGACCCTTAACAGGGTGAGAAAAAAATGGAAAAATAAAAAATGGAACGATGGATGGATGGATTTTGAAGTGATTGATACTTTATTGATGTTGCATCAATCATAGCATGTAGACATGTGAGTAAAAGAGTAATTCATGTTTAGGACATTCTTTATGTTTCCTTTGCATTTTCTAGGTTGCTTTTTCAGTATTAAGTGTCTTAAATGTCCTCAACATTAACAAGTCAAATACTAGCAGGATTGCATCTCTTCAATTTGAGAGTGGGCTGTTTGCCATTTGTTCACTAGTGTGCTTGCTCTTTTGGATCTTTTTCTGGTGAAGGAGTTACTGACTGCAAATGTCCCATCTGAGCCAGATGAGTCGGGAGTATCAGGAGAGAGACAGAGAAGGAAAGAAAGAGAGAGAGAGAGAGATGGTTGCTGTTCAGAAACGGGCTACCAGATGTGTAGAAGTTTGGTGGTGTGTTGGCTCCTCCCCTTAGCACAGAGGACCTTGACCAACCCGCAGGGGAAAAGAAGCACACAGCAGACGTCTGCACCAGCACACTTCACCTCAGAAGAAATCCCTCTCATGATGACACCTGCAGCTGATGAAAATGACCACAACGTGTTTAGCCATTTAGGTCATTGCAGATAGTATCAGCCTATGAGTGTATTCTGTGTGCTTTGCACTTGTGGTTCATATCATGTGGAGCCCAGTTATGGCAGCGTGCCAAAGCACTCCCCTGACCCTCAGTGGCTGCAACGGGAACTGCATCCTCTGCAGTGATGAAGCTTGGTACATTTACATCATAACTGCAGATGGACTGGTCATCAATTCTCCCTGGGTGATAAATTGAAAAAACTGACAACTATAGACTGCAAAAAAGACTAAATTAATTGCTGATAATGAATCTCATTATAAAAAAATAACAATGAACAATAAAATAATAAGTGTCATCTTCCTAATTTTAAATTTAATTAAAATGCAAAATAATTGACAGAAATTATGAAACAAGACAGTTAAATTTCAACAAACATCCTTTTGTCCATTATTCTATTATTATGTAAAAATATCCTTTCATTTGAAACATGCACTAAAAACATGGGAAATGAGATGAGGCATTTTAACAAAATTAATTTGCCACAACTTGAATAAACAGCCACCTTCTTTGAAATTAAGCTGAAACGACAAGGAGTTTCCTTGATCTAAACTATCCAGGATAGATGGGGTTTTGCACCAAGGAGAGAAAGAAAAATATGCAACTCTGTCAATTTCAAAAGAATGAAGAAGAATGTCAAAGAATCGTCTGCTGGGACGTTCCTTTTTGGCTTCTTTAATGGAGAGAAACCAAAAAAAAAAGCCTTTTCCAAACATGAAAAGTCATATTAGATCCCAAATGTTCTTAATAATAATAATAATACAAGTAGAAAAGGGCAACAGCAGTGGTACCAAGTGGTTGTAGTGGTGCAGTAACTGTCATTAATTAAGAATCTTGAACAACAGTAAAATCAAATGCATTCAGAAATCACACTGGTGCTCTTCAGTGGAGCAGTGCAGGGATCCACCATGACTGCAGAAGCTGAGGTATGCAACTTGATCTGGGAACATTTTTCAGATTATACCATATCCATGTAAGACACACCAATAGGGACAAGTTACTCGCCCACTGACAGCAGCAGGGTCTCATCACCCTTAGTGCAGTGCATGGGGTTGCTCTCAAAGCAGCATTAACTTGGACCGAAGGCCAAGAGGGCCAGTACCTTCACTCTTAAACAGAGGTGGGCAACCATGTGCCATGGAGGGCTGTGTGTGCAGGTTTTCCTTCCAACCACACACTTTAACAGGTGATTCCACTGATTAACACACCTTCAGCCACAGAGGAGTGTTCATCAGTGGAATCACCCGTTAAAGTGTGTGGTTGGAAGGAAAACCTGCAAACACACGGCCCTCCATGGCACATGGTCGCCCAGCCCTGCTCTAAAAGATTTGATGCGTTGACCCAGAACTATTACATGCTATGATATGAGAGAATGTAGGAAGCCATGTCCCTATGAAAAGTACAGCCATGAGCTGGATGATGTACATGGACGAGGGCTTGTTCCTCCTCTGGCTGTGATTAGCAGCCGACTGTTCAACCTTATCATCTCCATCACAGTCAGGATGCTGGCAACTCCAACAGTCACCGGGTTGTGTATGGAGCCAGAACACTGGCATTAGGGTTAGGCAATAAAAATAAAAGTTGGCATTGGAGAAAAGTATTGAAATACAGGATTGTATTTGGATATTTCTCACATTATGATGTGGTTTTCATTGTCAGTCTTCAGATTTACTCTTCATGTCCATCTTTTTTCAGAACACAGATGCTTATTTTTATGACTTACAGGGCAGTGAAGGCAGGGGGCCTCGGGTTAGTTGCGGCCCCCTGCCTTCACCGCCCCCTCCCGGCAGAACACCCCATCCCAGCAGTTCTCCTGGAGGTGGTTGGTCTTCAGGGATAAAAGTGACATCTCTTTTTTCAGAGTGTTTACACCTGGGCTCCGCGGAGAACCCAGCCACTGGGCTTACAGGCCCTCTTTCTGGGCCTGGCTCTATAAGGGGGCCTCAGGCTTCCTACGAGCAGGGTTTCACATCTTGAACTGTTAGTTGAAACCTCAATTTAAAGATGTAACTTTTGACTGTGGGGAATTTTACTAGTGGTCAGCACTGTGGCCTCACAGCAAGAAGATTCCGGGTTCGAGTCCTGGCTCAAACACAGGATCTTTCTGTGGTGAGTCTCCATGTTCTCCCCGTGTCTGCGTGGGTTCTCTCTGGTACTCCAGCTTCCTCCCACCGTCCAAAGACATGCAATTCGGGGACTGGGCTAGTGAAGAGTGTAACAGTAAACGCTGCAAGTCAACGAGCCACCGAGCTCTCATCATTCCTTTCCTCCCCCACTCTGCTCCCACTCTTCACACCTCCACACACGTGACTAGGACTCTGCAGCCTCCCTGCCCCCCTCTTCCTACTCAGCGGAAGTCAGGGCGGCCATTTTGGCTCTAATTGTCCGAGTCCGACATTTTGGGTCAGTTACCCTGACCCGCTCGGGTGCACACGCGCACCCTCCCTCCCTCTCTCTCGCTCTCTCTCTCTCACACACACACACACACACACACCCTTGACAGAAGTAGATGTTAGATAATAGTCCGTTATATTGAAGATATACCTATTGATTGTTGCTGTGTTAATTGTAAAATTAATGTTGTGATAATAAATGTGTTATATTTTGCAACAATTCGACTCCTGGTTTTATTGTGTGTGGATTGAACTTTGATTGCTGGTTTGATTGGGTCAGTGCTCAGAATCACACCGTCTATTTGACTGAGACTGAATAGACCTGATAGGAATTGATTTTAATTAAATAATTGATTGTTTCAATCGCTGTTGAATTTGGCAAAGCAAATTTGACAATTTGCTTTCCCTGTTCACCTTTGAGGTCGATAACAGAGGATTGGCTGTTCCCAGATTCCAGGGTGGTGCCCCGTTAATAGATGAAATTGTAATAATCATATTTAATAATTGATTATTTTCTTTAAAGTTTAATTGAAGATATCACCAATCCTCTCCCCCCTTTACGAGCCCCAACAGCATGAAGCCTACCTGGAGGGGTTTTTAGAGAGTGGCAACCAGAGTAGGCTGGCCAGTGACTCAATAGGAGAACATCCTGGTTCCATTCCTCACTAGAGAGACCCAGCGTGCCTACCAGGACCTTGACACTACTCAAGCAGCCAACTTCCCAACAGTAAAGAATGCTATCCTTGCAAACCATGGACTGACTATGGTTTCCCAAGCCCAACGCTTCCATAACTGGGAGTACCAGCCCAACGTGTCTGCTCAAGGATAGGTATCCCAACTGATAAGGCTAGACTATAGCTGGTTAATGACCGGAGAGTGCTTCACCCCTCGATAGTCATAATAGACAAGTGTGTCCAAGCCCTACCGGCCTAAGCCCAGTGGTGGGCAGCCCAAAACCAGTCCAATACAATTGACGACTCAACAACTCAACATTTTGCTGTAAAATTTTCAGGTTGCCCAGCAGATGGAAAAGGATAAATTCCTGGGAGCGGAAGAGACGGGTGTAACAACCTGGCTGAGGGCGGGAATGACTACCAGCCTCTCCTCCAGTCGGAACCCCCCCCCCCCACACACACACACACACACACACACACACACACACACCTTGGCTCTGATTAACACAGGCAGCTGTTAGACCTGCCTTCACCAGGCTACCAGAATCAGCACAAGAGGAGATAAAGTGTCCACACACGGAGCTCAAGGTTTAACAAACGAGGTTTATTAGAGTACAGTGGTCGAGGTATCTCTGAGACACAACAAACAAGTGGAATGCTAATAAAACGCACGGGGTGCAAAAAGCTAAAATTTGGCAAAACACTATAACTAAACACGGGCAGCACTATAAGCTGAAGGAACGATAACAAAAGGCGACCACCAGACTAACTCTGGGGTGAAATAAGAATTTGGGGAAAAAATAAATAACGGCTGAAGAATCAGCGAGCCAAATAGAATGGGAGCGGAAATCTAAGGAAATCAAAAGGTCAGCACTCAGCTGCTATAATCCGACAAATAGCTTTAACAAAAATACCACAGAAATACTGGGTCTTCTGGCACACCTTAATGGCTCGGGAAAAAGTGGAGCGAAATCACACTTAGAAAAAGTTACAATCAACGAGGAGGTCTCTCTACTCGGACTAGAAAAGTAACAATGAGAAAAAACTAGAAAACAGCGACGAGACAGCAAACTCGGGAAAAAACTTACAAAATGCACGGAAGGTGAGCAGGTCAAGACGACAGATGCTATTTTAGCATATATTCCAGCACACGGAAACAACCAGCTCGGACTTAAATACCCAGGGGGGGTAATCAGGGAATGGATTTAGCTGGTGTTTCCTGTGTGCTGCAGAGTGACTGAAAAAGGGAGCAGCCAATCACCAACCAACAGGGGCGGAGCTCTGACCTGGGTGGAGAGAGGGAAATGGCACATGAATGCAGGATCATAACAGGCAGCTATGTTACCCTCATAAGAGCTGACCTGGCTGATGGCCGCCCAGAGAAAACAGTGAAGGGACAGGGCTCTGTGGAGATCTCTGCCACTACCAGTCACAATACATTGATGTACAGTCTCCAAGGGGGTCTTTCGGTGGCCTGCTTGTGGGCATGCAAACGCTGGCATGTTTAACTGTATGGAAGGCCGTTCACCATCCGCACAGACCACCAAGCACTAACTGCTCTTCTGGCAACTCAAGGCGCAGGGCACAAGCCCATGAGACTGCTGAGGTGGGCTGACAGGCTGAACCAGTACAACTTCAGTCTGGAGTTTCTGTGGGGGCGGGCTAACACGGTGGCTGACCCCCTGTCCAGAGCAGTGTCTGTGACAATGGATGAAGGTGGGGTGGCACCTGACACAGAGAGCGATGAAGACTGGTTCAACATCCTGCACGGGCCCCTCACTTCAGTGGTCTCCCTTGAGGAGCTACAGCAGGCCTCAGCGGAGGATGAGGCCCTCGTAACCCCCCGCACCTACATCCAGGACAGCTGGCCTGCAAAAGTGGACGACAGGCTCCGACCCAATTACCGCTCCCGAAACGTACTCTCCCGCTGGGCTACAGTGTGCCTAGCTCGGGGCCATCATGCAGTTGTCCCCAGAGACTCTCAGGTCCAGAGTGCTACACATGGCACACAAGGGGCACCTGAGGGTGGTCAAAGTGAAACAGCGCTTTCGTGACACGGTGTGGTGGCCCGACATAGACTCGGAGGTGGAGGAGCTTGTACGTAACTGCTCCAACTGTCTCCTGAGTGGGAAAACTGGCCAGCCCAACACAGCTCCTCTCACCCCAACCCCATGGCCGTCCTCACCCTGGGTTCAATAGCTGTTGAATTTGGCCAAGCAAATTTGACAATTTTCTTTCCCTGTTCACCTTTGAGCTCGATAACAGAGGATTGGCTGTTCCCTGATTCCAGGGTGGTGCCCCGTTAATAGATTATATTGTAATCATCATATTTAATAATTGATTGTTTTCTTTATAGTTTAATTGAAGATATCACCAATCCTCTCCCCACTTTACGAACCCCAACAAGTTTAAGGTAGCTTTAGAGCATATATACAGTATATATATATATATATATATATATTGTATATACCAAAGTATGTGTGTATATATATATATATAAATATATATATATATATATATATATATATATATATAAATATATATATATTATATACTACAGTATATACAGTATATACAGTATATATATATATATATATATATATATATATATATATATATATATATATATATACATATATATACATATATATAATGTACATTTATCGCTGGTCGTATCGTCATCGCGATATTGAACAGTGTAATCGCACATCGCATGTTTTCCTGGTATCGCCCAGCCTCATTTACCTGTAATAAACCTGACCCAGAGCACTGCTTTTATTTGCTGGATGGTAAATTCCTCCAGGAGATGTCTCGTCCATGTCTTGTAAAGTAGCCGTCCCTTCCACACAGCCAGAGCAGTTGGAAAGCTACCATTTATTTGATCACCTAATTCCTTTTTTTGTATGTAAATGGATGGACTTGATGTTCACAAGCTCCTTCTTGTACTGTTAGAAATAAAAAAGCAGGCTTGTTGACAGAGAGGTCAGAAACATTTTTACCCAAAGAAATTCCATGACTTTTTCACTTTTTCACACTTTCAATGAACATTTTCATGACCGTGAGAAAGAAATCATGCCCTCAAATTAACAAGCCACAACATGGAACACAACATCAACATTTATTCATGAAACGAATATGAACACAAAGAGATTTTTCAACAAGCGTATATGTGCCAGTTTGGAGATATTGATGGAGGAAATAGACGGTATTTTTCTAAATTTATATATTTCTTTTATTTATTTCTATATTATATACTTATTATTCATGAACACATTCACATGGTAATTCATTCCTCTTTTTCTTCTCGAATTCCTCCCTCTTTCTGGAGCCTTGAGGTCTCCTCCTTCTCTTCCTGGAGCCTCTACGTCTCCTCCTTCTCTTTCTGGAGCCTCTACGTCTCCTCCGTCTCTTCCTGGAGCCTTGAGGTCTCCTCCTTCTCTTCCTGGAGCCTTGAGGTCTCCTCCTTCTCTTCCTGGAGCCTCTACGTCTCCTCCTTCTCTTTCTGGAGCCTCTACGTCTCCTCCATCTCTTCCTGGAGCCTTGAGGTCTCCTCCTTCTCTTCTTGGAGCCTCTACGTCTCCTTCTTGTCTTTGTGGATTCGCTCCATCTCCTACTCTCTCTCTATCTATCTCCTCCTCATCTGACGAAAATTAGTCCAGATCTTCCTTCTCTCTTTCCAGTCTGGCAGTCTCCTCTTCATCCCTCTCAAAAGGTTCCAGCTCCTTCTTCTCTCATTCCACTCCCTCAATCTCCTCCACAGCTCTCTTACAATCAACCCAATCCTCCCTTTCTGTCTGGAGTCTCTCATTCTTCCCTCTCTGTCTCTCTCCATCCACTCCGTCTCCTCCCTCTCTCTTTCCTCTCTCTCCACCTCCTCCTCGTCCCTCTCGAACTGTAGCAGTTCTTCTCTCTCTCGTTCCTCTCTCTCCATGTATTCCCTCTCTCTTTCCTCTCTCTCCAGCTCTTCCTCGTCCCTCTCAAACTGTAGCAGTTCTAACTCCTCTCTCTGGAGTTGCCTCTCCTCCTCCCTCTCTCTCTCAATTCCATCCGTCTCCTCATCACTCTCGTATTGCTCTCTTTCCTCTCTCTCTCGTTCGAGTCGCTCCCGTTCCAGTTCCTCCATGTACTGCCTCACTCTCACAGCCAGATCCATTTCTCGTTGCTCCTGGTTCAGTTCTCGGTTGCTAGGATTCAGACCTGTAATATGTCTGATGTTCCAATGGACTGTGAAGGTGCTGATACTGTTGATGCCACTCTGCTTTCTCTTACACAGGAAAGGCTTTTATGACATCATAGACAAAGAATTCTTTGATCAAAATGTCCCGGAATTCAGAAGTTTGACATCAAAGAATCAGGAATTACTCTATGATCTCTAGTCTTTGAAAGTCCTTTACTCTTTGATGTCAAAATTCTTCCTAAGTTCCTGTGACCTTGAACTCTGTGGAGTTGGTGGTAGTGAAGGGGGTGGTGGTGGTGGTGTGGGGGGGGGGGGGGTGGGGGGGGTGTACTGACAGGGGGAGTTAGAACGTAACTTCCAGAGTAGTTTTGTACATGTATGTATGTGTGTGGACTATAATTTTCAAGACAGTACAGAACACATGAACTGAATCCAAAGGTCACTTTTACCTCAGCACAAATAACGTCAGATTGTGTCACTTGGACAGTAAAACATAGGGTTTGTATTTTCTATCCATCTGAATGGAAATGTCGTCGGTTGCGGCTGCAGAAAGAAAGACTTCCCAGCCCTTTTTTTCAAATCTGCAAGTTGTTGACATCAAAGACGATCGGCAAGAAGCTTGGTTCGGAACAACATAAACCGCCAATATTTAAAATGTTGGGAGGCACAGTGGTGCAGTGGTTAGCACTTTCGCCTCACAGCAAGAGGGTTCCAGGTTTGAGTCCCGTGCTCGTGCACAGGATCTTTCTGTGTTAGTCTGTATGTTCTCCCTGTTCCTGCGTGGGTTCTCTCTGGTGCTCCAGCTTCCTCCACAGTCCAAAGACATCAAGAAGGGACGAGGCTGATTGATCCTCTAAATTGACCGTCGGCGTGGCTGGGAGAGCCAATGGTTGTCTATCTCTATGTGTTGGCCCTGCCATGGACTGGTGACCTGTCCAGGGTCAACCCTGCCTCTCACCTGTAGCCACTGGATAGGCTCCACCCCCGTAAAACCCTTAACAGGATGTTGATATGGTTAATTAAAAAAATGAAAAATATCAGTTTGTTGGGAATCAGAGCCCATGTGCTGGCGACCACTGTTTTCCTCCCTTTGTTCCAAGTGGAGATGGGACAGAACAAAGACCAATAAAAACGTTCCCGCCAGCCACCAGGTTGAGGTGTGGCAACCCTCTTCAATGGAGGAAACCCACTACTCATTGGCTGAGAGCCCAGGGGGTCCCCGCTACGTCATCATCAGCGGTGGACCTATAAAACCAGATTTACAGCCGAAAAGCTTCGCTTTTTCCCAGGTACGCTAACTTCACCAAGTAGCGTCTGCCAAAAGGGAGCAACAACCATGTGTCTCCCTTCATTCCTCTCTTTTGTTCGTACAGCCACAGTCTACAACTCGCGGGACGAGTCAAGTCCACAGACTTTCACTTTTGATTCAGTCACGTGACCGCGGTTCTCCTCATCCCCTAACACGGAGAATCCGCGCATCCCTTTTTTTTTTCTTTTTGACTTTGTTTTTGGATCCAAAGGAGACAGCCCGCACCCGCTGATCTCCTCCACCCTGCAGAAGGACGCAAGTTTTGTCGGGACGTGTTGCTCAGGACAATTCCCTGACCCGGTTGACCGCGGAGGCGCGTATCCGAGCAAAGGAACGGACCCTCTGCAAGCGCCATCTCCATCTCCGCCTCGGAGCGGAGCAACGATAGTAAGGCATCAATGTGTCTGGGCAGAGATTGTAGTCAAGAGTGTAACAGTAAACGCTGCAAGTGAACGAGCCGCCGAGCTCTCATCACTGTATCACTGTCACTGTGTCACTGTGCTGTGTTAACTCTGTTGTATCAGATGGGCCGCCGGGCCCTCAGCTCTGATCATCACTGTTTGGTTTCCACAACCGAGCTGAGTTCATGGTCGGTATCCGTCTATGAAGTCGAAAGAGCTGGAACCTCGTCTGTGGAAGCGCACGTACCAGACTCGGTCGAAACCTGTACGCGTGCACACGGCGAGTGGGAGCGAGCTCTTTGTCTTTGTCGGTGCCATTTAATCTGAACATACAGTAAGGTTAGATCTTTCCTTTCCTCCCCCACTCTGCTCCCACTCTTCACACCTCCACACACGTGACTAGGACTCTGCAGCCTCCCTGCCCCCCTCTTCCTACTCAGCGGAAGTCAGGGCGGCCATTTTGGCTCTAATTGTCCGAGTCCGACATTTTGGGTCAGTTACCCTGACCCGCTCGTTTGCGCACGCACGCACACCCTCCCTCCCTCTCTCTCGCTCTCTCTCTCTCTCTCTCTTACACACACACACACACACACCCTTGACAGAAGATGTTAGATAATAGTCCGTTATATTGAAGATATACCTATTGATTATTGCTGTGTTAATTGTAAAATTAATGTTGTGATAATAAATGTGTTATATTTTGCAACAATTCGACTCCTGGTTTTATTGTGTGTGGATTGAACTTTGATTGCTGGTTTGATTGGGTCAGTGCTCAGAATCACACCGTCTATTTGACTGAGACTGAATAGACCTGATAGGAATTGATTTTAATTAAATAATTGATTGTTTAATTTTAATTGATTCAATCGCTGTTGAATTTGGCAAAGCAAATTTGACAATTTGCTTTCCCTGTTCACCTTTGAGGTCGATAACAGAGGATTCGCTGTTCCCAGATTCCAGGGTGGTGCCCCGTTAATAGATGAAATTGTAATAATCATATTTAATAATTGATTATTTTCTTTAAAGTTTAATTGAAGATATCACCAATCCTCTCCCCCCTTTACGAGCCCCAACAGCATGAAGCCTACCTGGAGGGGTTTTTAGAGAGTGGCAACCAGAGTAGGCTGGCCAGTGACTCAATAGGAGAACATCCTGGTTCCATTCCTCACTAGAGAGACCCAGCGTGCCTACCAGGACCTTGACACTACTCAAGCAGCCAACTTCCCAACAGTAAAGAATGCTATCCTTGCAAACCATGGACTGACTATGGTTTCCCAAGCCCAACGCTTCCATAACTGGGAGTACCAGCCCAACGTGTCTGCTCAAGGATAGGTATCCCAACTGATAAGGCTGGACTATAGCTGGTTAATGACCGGAGAGAGTGCTTCACCCCTCGATAGTCATAATAGACAAGTGTGTCCAAGCCCTACCGGCCTAAGCCCAGTGGTGGGCAGCCCAAAACCAGTCCAATACAATTGACGACTCAACAACTCAACATTTTGCTGTAAAATTTTCAGGTTGCCCAGCAGATGGAAAAGGATAAATTCCTGGGAGCGGAAGAGACGGGTGTAACAACCTGGCTGAGGGCGGGAATGACTACCAGCCTCTCCTCCAGTCGGAACCCCCCCCCACACACACACACACACACACCTTGGCTCTGATTAACACAGGCAGCTATGTTACCCTCATAAGAGCTGACCTGGCTGATGGCCGCCCAGAGAAAACAGTGAAGGGACAGGGCTCTGTGGAGATCTCTGCCACTACCAGTCACAATACATTGATGTACAGTCTCCAAGGGGGTCTTTCGGTGGCCTGCTTGTGGGCATGCAAACGCTGGCATGTTTAACCATATGGGAGGCCGTTCACCATCCGCACAGACCACCAAGCACTAACTGCTCTTCTGGCAACTCAAGGCGCAGGGCACAAGCCCATGAGACTGCTGAGGTGGGCTTACAGGCTGAACCAGTACAACTTCAGTCTGGAGTTTCTGTGGGGGCGGGCTAACACGGTGGCTGACCTCCTGTCCAGAGCAGTGTCTGTGACAAAGGATGCAGGGGGGGGTGGCACCTGACACAGAGAGCGATGAAGACTGGTTCAACATCCTGCACGGGCCCCTCACTTCAGTGGTCTCCCTTGAGGAGCTACAGCAGGCCTCAGCGGAGGATGAGGCCCTCGTAACCCCCCGCACCTACATCCAGGATGGCTGGCCTGCAAAAGTGGATGACGGGCTCCTACCCCATGACTGCTCCCGAAACATACTCTCCCGCTGGGCTACAGTGTGCCTAGCTCGGGGCCATCATGCAGTTGTCCCCAGAGACTCTCAGGTCCAGAGTGCTACACATGGCACACAAGGGGCACTTGAGGGTGGTCAAAGTGAAACAGCGCTGTCGTGACACGGTGTGGTGGCCCGACATAGACTCGGAGGTGGAGGAGCTTGTACGTAACTGCTCCAACTGTCTCCTGAGTGGGAAAACTGGCCAGCCCAACACAGCTCCTCTCACCCCAACCCCATGGCCGTCCTCACCCTGGGAACACATACAGGTCGCTCTCTGTGGGAGCTTCCCGGGCGCCGGCTCATGCTCGCTACCTGCTGGTTGTTCATGATTCCTTTCAAAGTGGCCAGAGGTTTTTCAACTGAGCTCTATCACCACACACTCAATCATTGGCCATCTGGACAACCTGTTCAGGCGCTGGGGCCTCCCCAGTTTCATCACGACAGATAACGGGCCTCAATTTGTTTCAGCTAAGTTCTCGGAGTTCCTCGCGCTCCCATCCATCAAACACATCAGGACAGCTGTGTACCCTGTGTACCAGCCAGAGGGAAAGACTCAACCAAACACCAAACACTCCACTGCCTGGAGGAGGGAAAGACCTTCATTGACGCACTCAACCAAACTCTCCTGACCATCTAAACACAGCACAACTTGAGTCTCACCTGCTCTGCTTATGATTGGGTGTGAACTGAAGCAACCATTGGACTGTTTGAGAGCTGAGTCTGCTGCCGCGCGGGGGAGCCCAGGGTTTTGGAAAACCAGAGCGCAGGTGAGAGGCTCACAGGCTCGGATGAAGGAAAGGTTTGATGCAACACGCAGAGTAAAGACTCCCTCACTTTCTGCTGGGGACTGGGTCAGGATCAAGCAATTCCACCACCGAAATAAGTTGCAGTCATACTGATCGGAGCCCCCGTGAGTGACTAAGCAGCTGGGACTGGCCACATACAGGCTGGAAAATGGTTCACAGCGGCATTCAAGCCGCTTGCTGAGAGTCCTGGCCCACACAGCTGCTGCCTCTCCTCTGTCTCAGGCAGTGGCGTTAGGCTGGCAGCCCAGGCCAGGAGCCATCCATGGAGGTGGGGCCGACCCAGAGCCGGCCCCTGGCATAAACAGTCCATGCAGTTCTTTAGGGCCACAATCACCAGAGGGGGCCACACACTCACTGTGACTGTGTTTCTGGCTCTTGTTGGACTTTTACAAATAAAGTCTGTGTTGTCGCTGTGGCTCCGCTGCTCTGCCCTCCCCCCTCACAGCGCGCCTTCCGAGTCCCGTTATATGCCATATCACCGCAAAGCTCTGCTTCTCAGCTTTCTGAATCCTTACGTCGATTGCGCAAACGGCCGAGGAGTTACGGTAATCTGAATCTTGCCTGCTGTTTTTCTGTCGCTGGTGACGTAACAGCGCTGTCTGCAGAGGGTCAGACTGTATGATCCGAAATCACTGCTCCTAAGAGAAAATTTAGGAGCGGCACTCAAGGGCAAAAAAAGAAAAAGATGGAGCAGGAAAATATGGCGAAAGATCAAAGTATGTTATTGGTCACTCAAATCATTAGTATTAGGCGACTACGGATGGAATGACAGTAGTTGAGGCTAAGCGAGGTAAACTTGCCGAACGCACTTCTAGATAGTACAAAACTGAGCTGCAGAGGAATGCCGATTCACATATTTATTAAGGCTAAAAACACAAACAGTGAAACATCCTCACAAAAAACCAAAAAATATCCCAAAACAAGTCAAGTCAAATTATTTATATACTGTAGCGCCAAATCACAACAAAAAGGTATCTCATGACACTTTACAGGTAGAGCAGGTCTAGTACCACAGTCCTTCAATGAATTTCCACCCAACAATTCTCCATCAGCAAGCACATCCTGCAACAGTGGCAACGACAACCTTCCTTTGAACAGGCAGGAACGTTGAGCAGATCCAGGCTCAATGGGGACGGCCTTCTGCTTTGACTGGTTGGGGGGAAAGAGAGCAGGAGGGCGGGGCAGAGACAGGGATAGATAATGGAGGAAGACAGATATGCAGAAGGAAAGACTGGGACAGAGATAAAGAGGGTGATAAAGGGAAGAGACTGATGGACAGACGGGGAGGTGAGCAGGTGGAGCTATGGGTGGCAGCTTGAGCCTCTTCAGGTCTGTAGCCTCCTCCTGCAGCACCCGGGATCTGGGAAGCGGGGAGCCCAAAGGCTCCGGACAAGAAGACGAGTTAGTAACACATATGAGTATGATTTATGTATGACACATATGACAGAGAGGAAAGAGAGGAGGAGAGAGAAGCCCAGTGCATCATGGGAGATCCCCTGGCAGTCTAAGCCTTTGGCAGCATATCTAAGGGCCAGCCTAAGCAGTCCTGACTATAAGCCTGATCAAAAAGGAAATTTTAAAGTCTGCTCTTAAAGGTAGAGTGGGGGTCTGGGTCCTGGACTGAAACTGGGAGACTGTTCCAAAGGAGGGGAGCCTCATAGCTGGAGACCCTGGCTCCCATTCTACTTTTAGAAACTCTAGAAACCAGCAGTAACCCCACATCCTGGGAAGAAAGGGTTCTAGCTGGGTAATAGGGGACTATGAGCTCTGTCAGGTATGAAGGAGCCTGACTGTTGAGGACTTTGTATGTTAGAAGGAGAATTTTGAATTCTATTCTAAATCTGACAGCGAGCCATGCAGAGAAGCCAGGACAGGAGAGACATGGTCTGTTCTACTTGTCAACACGCGGGCAGCAGCATTCTGGACCTGCTGAAGAGTCTTTAGGGACTTAGTAGTCCAGCCTGGTAGGAGGGAATCACAGTAATCCAGCCTGGAAGTGACAAAGGCATGGACTAATTTTTCTGCATCTTTTTGAGACAGGATGTGTCTGATCTTAGCAATATTGCGTGAATGAAAGTTGAAGGACAGAACCTGATCGAAGAGAACTCCTAGGACGTAATGCCTTCCAGGGTACCGATCTCATTAGATAGGGTGTCTCTAAAATGTTTTGGGCCCAGGACAATAACTTCAGTTTCATCAGAGTTTAGTAAAAGGAAATTATGGGCCATCTAAGTTTTTAATCTCCTTTAGACAGCCCTCCAGTTTAGTCAGCTGATTTATTTCATGAGGATGCATTGATAAGTACACCTGCATGTCGTCTGCATAGCAGTGAAAATTGAGAGTTTCCTAACAATGTGACCGAGAGGAAGCAGATAAAGGGTGAAGAGGATTGGTCCAAGCACAGACCCTTGTGGAACACCATAAGTGACGACAGTGGTTTCAGAGGGGTTATCATTAGTTAGTACGAACTGAGATCGACCTAGTCAATATTACCTAAACCAATTTAGTGCAGTTCCTTTAATGCCAATATCAGGTTCCAGTCTCTGTAGAAGGACATGGTGGTCAATGTTATCAAAAGCTGCACTAAGATCTAATAAGACCAGCACAGAGACCAGTCCCTCATATGTTGCTAGTCGGAGGTCATTGTTAAATTTGACGAGTGCTGTTTCTGTGCTATGATGAATCCTGAAACCTGACTTGAAATCCTCTAATAAGCTGTTGCTGTGGAGAAGTCACACAGCTGTTTAGCAACTGCTTTCTCCAGAATTTTGGAGTGAAATGGAAAATTTGATATTGTTCTGTAGTTGGCCAAAACTTCTGGATCCAGGGTTGCTTTTTTGAGAAGGGGTCTAATTACTGCCACTTTAAAGGACTGTGGGACGTAACCAGATAGCAGCGACACATTGATCATATATAAGAGGGAGGGGCTAATGAGGGTAGAGTGTCCTAATTTGGATGGGGTCTAGAAGACAGGTGGATGGTTTAGAGGAGGAAATTATTGAACTAAGCTCATGAAGGCTAACGATTGAAAACCTATCAAAGTGTATGTCTGGTCCTCCAGCTGCCTCTAAGGGTTCTGAGGCTGTAGGTGCCATGTTGTCAGCTGATGGCAGGAGGAGATGAATTTTCTCTCTCAGAAGGAGAATTTTGTTATTAAAGAAGTCCATGAAATCTTTGCTGCTCAGGGAAACAGGAATACTTGGTTGAGTAGGGCTGTGGCTCTCTGTCAGTCTGGCCACAGTACTGCAGAGGAACCTGGGGTTGTTCTTGTGTTCCTCTATTTGTGTAGGTTGCTCTAGCTTTCTTATAGGTTCTAAGGCCATCTTGCCAGATTATATGTGAGTCCTGCAGTTTGGAGGAGCGCCAAATTCTCTCTAGTTCCTGGGTTTTTTGTTTAAGCTGTTGGGTTTCAGAATTGTCCCAAGGTGCTTGTTTCCTTGGATTTATAGTTTTCTTTTTTAGTGGGCCAGTAGAGTCTAGAGTTGTTCCTAAGGTGCCTGCTGCTCTATTGATAAAATTATCAGTTTGGGAGAGACTACGGTTGACAACAGCATCCTGCTGGATTCAAGGAATCACTTCATTAAATCCAGGTGTGGCCTGATTAGACTCATGAGTGGAGTGTAGTTGATTAGTGCACATTCAAAAGTGATAATTGATGGTCAGATAAAAGCACGTTCTGTGGAAATCCAACTAGGTGTTTAGCTTCAGTTCCACATGTTAGGAGGAGGAGGTGGAGGTGTGGTTGTGACGGTGAGTGGGTTCATGGACAGACTGATGGAAACCAATTGTGTCTAGAAGAGAGAGAAAGTACCAGACTGTGGTTATCGACATCCACATGAATACTGAAGTCACCTACAATAATGACTTTATCTGATTTGAGAACTAAACTGGATATAAACTCTGAGAATTCAGATAAGAATTCATAGTAAGGACCAGGAAGGCCGCACACAATAATAAATCAGAGTGGCTGTCGAGTTTTCCAGGCTGGAGGAGACAAACTGAGAATCAGGCTTTCAGATGAATTGAAACTTATTTTGGGTTTGGGATTTAAAACAATGTAATTTAGCGGTCAGCGAAGTAGGACCTTGCAGAGTCTACACTACGCCAACTCAGGTTGGCGGTTTCAGGACCTCGGCCCCAACTGTATCTTTCTCTGGCCAAGGGTTTCTCCACATCTGCTGGCCAACTACACCAGCTGAGAACCTCCTTGTCAGGGCCGTGTCCTCGTGTATACCCTCTCTGTCCTTCCCTGACTGAGGTCCAGGCCACATCCTGTGGTCGGCTCCCCCAGTGGGGCCCATTTGTTGAAGGGCTGCGAACCCTCATGTAATAACTGGTGTTATTGGGGGTCCTCCACACGTCCCGTGGTTGGCTCCCCCAGTAGCCTCTATTCCCAGAAGGGCCACGGTCCCCGACGTAGTCCCTCAGTCTGCCACAGGGTGGCTGGGTGGCTCTAGAAAAAGCCATCGCTAACTGGCTTTGGAAAAATAGTTGATCTCAAAATGTGAGGTGCAGTGTTGGGACTGTAGTTACTGCCAAAGAAGTAACTTTAACTAATAATCAAATGCATTATTGTTAAAATTCAATAACTCAGTTATAGTTACTAAACGTTTATTAGTTTATTTCACGTTATTTTACTGTCTTGGCTGAGCCACTGTGTTTACTTCCTGTGTCGGGGGGGCTTGGGGGTAGTGCAAGAGACAGGAGGAGAGTGAGCTGCGCTGTGGGGGCGTGTTTGTTTATAACAGCAAGAACATGCAAGACATCATGGTGGAACCTAGGCCAAGTTTCCTCACGTGGAAGTACGCTCACTACTTCTCCTTCGTTGAGCAGAAGGAGAAAAATGGTTATGTTAAATACAACTTATGTCTCGGAACCAAGACCCTCACTGCGGCCGCAAACAGCAGCTCTAATCTATTAAAGCATCCAGGCACGCAGCATCCAGGCACGCAGCATCCAGGAACGCAGCACGCGGCGGCGACGAAACTTGTTGTTAAAACTAGCGGGTCAGGGACTGGCACAGATACCGACACAGATGTCACCTCACCCCGTGCACCTAAGCAACAGCGCCTGAGTTGTTCTGTTCAAAGAGGGTGTGCTACTGCTAGCCAGGCTAAAGTTAATCAATCAATCAATCAATCACTTTGAAACATCTTAGTGTTTGTAAAAATATAGATCATATTGCTTAGCAGAGTTCAGTTCAGTGATGAAAATGCATGTCAAGTAGTACAGAGCTTACAATGTTGACAGTTCTGAACTTTTTTTGTAACCAAATAGTTACTTTTCATAGTAATGCTTTACTTTTTGGTTTTAATAACTGAGTTAGTAACTGAGTTGCTTTTGAATTGCAGTAACTATAACTAATTAATGTTTTGCAGTAACTAGCACAACACTGGTGAGGTGGTGGTAAAGCTAGTGATGATGATGCCAGAGGTTCTCATATAGAACCTGTCAGCACTGTGATCCTATGTTTTGTCATCCTGACACGTCACAGGCTGCCATCTCAGACTGCAGTCAGAGTTCTTGACTCAGAGGGATCTCTGACATCTTGGCAGAAAGTCCTGGTTTCAACCTGACCCCATTTTCAGAAAAAATTTAAATATTTTTGAAATTTATTTAAAGATATGGTTCATGTGAAATTATTGGTTGTGTTTAAATTATATAAAAAAAACTGGCACTCCTTCTGCCACTAGATGGCAGCACCTGCAGCTAATCAAACTTGAAGCACTTTGTCGTACTTGCTAAGTCTTTCTCTTCAGTCTGAATTCTTGCCTGTGTCGCTTTGGACAGCGTCAGCGTCTGCGAAATGAAATTGTACTATTGTAGATTGTAGATTGCAATCGTTCCAGTGTGGCTCAAGAACAAACCTGAGCACGTTATCATCTCATCCATTATCTCATGACATATTTGGGGTTTTTGATTGTTTTCTTCTGGATTCTATCATCATCATTCGGTGGCTTCTGTTCAGAGTTGCACGTATTGACCTGAGAAAAACAACCAAAACTCTACAACGTTCTTCATAATATCCACTCAGACTTGTACTTTGCTAAATAGTAGTTGACCTACCCCAGAGGTGTCCAGACTGATCCAGTAAGGGCCGTGTGGCTGCAGGTTTTCATTCCAACCAAGCAAAAGCAACACCTGATCCAACAAATGAGCTGTGTGGACACAGCTTAGTTGATTTAAGTAGAATCAGGTGTTGCTTTTGCTGGGTTGGAATGAAAACCTGCGGCCACACGGCCCTTACTGGAGCAGTCTGGACACCCCTGACCTACCCCCTTGATTAAACAACACTTGTCTTATAGGTATCCTTTACTAAATCATTCTTAACTTGGAGGAAAAGTTAATTGTACATAACTTCGGGGTGTAATTAATTTCATTCTACTTGATCAAACTATGATACATTAATAATTACACTTAATTATATTTAACTTAAATAGATTTGACAAAATTTCACTTAAAAATGGAGGTGTACTTTAATTATGAATGGCTTGCAGGCAGTGCTTAATTTGTAAATCATAAGGTACCGGAACACAAAGTACATGTGACACCCCAGCGGTGACGAGATGGACACAGGTCACACAGAAAAACAACATGTAAAACCAGTGCTTAATTTGTAAATCATAAGGTGCCAGAACGCTAAGTACATATGACGGCTCAGGAGTGAGAGAGGGGCACAGGTCCCGGAACGTTCACAGAAAACAACATACAAATGCCCATGATGTGGGACTCCATTTCAAATAATATCCATGGTATCAATGTTATGACGACAATTCACAGTTATTAGCCTCCTCTGCACTGCACAGGTGAACGCCCACATCACCACAGGTGGACTCAGAGTCTACAGTCAGCAGTTTGTTTCTCAACAGGTCCAACTTGTAAAACAAACAAAAAAGAGCTCACAATAAATCACACAAATCTTCCATTATTATTATTACGGTATTTAAAGATTGGCACGGCGGCCTCTTATTAGACAGTCTGCTCACCATTTAGTTGTCCAGGACACCCCACATCACGTTAGACCAGGCTTGGCTTGCTGGAGGTGAACCAGGCTAGCTGTGGCGGCGCTAGCCTCCTGCTGCGGCCGATTTTGCTCGTCAACATGACCGCTGCAGCTGCCCTCGTCGCTGCTTGTGGAAGCTTTCCTGCCTCGTTTTAAGCGTCATGCGACTCTTCCTTCTTTTTGAAAAAACAGCAAATGTAACTGTCTTTTCGACATGTTGGCGCTGAAACAGGAACTGTTTATTTCCTCTCTGCTTGCTCCTCAAAGGCGACAAATTTCGAAAGGTGATTTGTTTGTCAGGGGCGTGGTTTGTTGGCATCAGTGCATCAACAGATCTCCGACTCTTTCAAATGACGTTGAATCTTAATAAACAACATGAAATTCTAAGGATTTGGTCTGTAAATTTATCTATGCGCATTATTGTTGTATTTTAAACATTTTTAAAACGTTTTTATATTTTCTTTTAATACAAGAGGTACTGGAACTGTCCAAATAATTACTGGAACACAGGGAGGCCAAAATTCAGAGGTGCTGGATCTTGTTCCGGACAGAACTTTGGAAGACCACTAATCATAACGGGTGGTAGAGATGTGCCATGTACTCAACTAAAAGAATGACGAATAATGAGTGCCTTGTCTGCTCAGAACCCCCTAACACAATCCCCATAGTGATTCCAAAAACATATATCTTCGAAAATTGTGGAGGACACGAGTGAAAACAAAGTACCGAGGGGAAGTTTAGACCACAGGAAGGTTTCACCCCATTGTTTAGAAATCCTAAATGTGGTATCCGGTGCAGACTCTTATACAGATCCAGGCAAAGCTATAACTACTTCAATAGATGGCCAGACCATGGGTTTGGAAAATCATGTGAAGAGTTTAGCATGCTCACATCACAAAGCGAACCACCAACTGATTACAAAGTCGACATGCAAGATTATGAATGTTCTGCCAGCAGAGGTTTCCTCAGTGATTGGGGCAAAATGGTGAGGGACACAACAGTTAATTGTAATATCATACGGGTATTATCTTAGTTCCCAAGGCCACAAATGAAACCACAATACATCACCCAGGCAGCATGGTCCAGTGTCGCTGGACCGAGACTGTGAGAGTGTAAATATGACCTGTCCAGTTCTGCACCTGTTAAGTGAGCAAACAAACACTGGAGCTGATCGTTTTTGGATGTGTGGAAATGATGTGTTGCATAACGTTCTCCCATTAGGTGGATAGGACTGTGCGCTTTAGTCAGACTGTCAGTTCCAGTGGTAGTGACGTATGAGGGAGTGACTGAAATAATTAGGCAGAAAATGGAGTCAGTTCTACTTTGAAGATCAAAGCGACAGTTCACTCCGGATGAGGGTATCAAGCTGAATGCAATGGTGTTGCCAACAGGAATTCCCAATGAGTTTAAGGCACAAAGTGAGGTGAGAGCAGGATTAGAGTCCATATTGCCCTGGGTTACAACTAAGAAGAATTTGGCTGGATAAATTACATTTGCAACAACCAGCAGAGAACTCGACAGCCACTCTGATTTATTATTGTGTGCGGCCTTCCTGGTCCTTACTATGAATTCTTATCTGAATTCTCAGAGTTTATATCCAGTTTAGTTCTCAAATCAGATAAAGTCATTATTGTAGGTGACTTCAGTATTCATGTGGATGTCGATAACCACAGTCTGGTACTTTCTCTCTCTTCTAGACACAATTGGTTTCCATCAGTCTGTCCATGAACCCACTCACCGTCACAACTACACCTCCACCTCCTCCTCCTAACATGTGGAACTGAAGCTAAACACCTAGTTGGATTTCCACAGAACGTGCTTTTATCTGACCATCAATTATCACTTTTGAATGTGCACTAATCAACTACACTCCACTCATGAGTCTAATCAGGCCACACCTGGATTTAATGAAGTGATTCCTTGAATCCAGCAGGATGCTGTTGTCAACCGTAGTCTCTCCCAAACTGATAATTTTATCAATAGAGCAGCAGGCACCTTAGGAACAACTCTAGACTCTACTGGCCCACTAAAAAAGAAAACTATAAATCCAAGGAAACAAGCACCTTGGGACAATTCTGAAACCCAACAGCTTAAACAAAAAACCCAGGAACTAGAGAGAATTTGGCGCTCCTCCAAACTGCAGGACTCACATATAATCTGGCAAGATGGCCTTAGAACCTATAAGAAAGCTAGAGCAACCTACACAAATAGAGGAACACAAGAACAACCCCAGGTTCCTCTGCAGTACTGTGGCCAGACTGACAGAGAGCCACAGCCCTACTCAACCAAGTATTCCTGTTTCCCTGAGCAGCAAAGATTTCATGGACTTCTTTAATAACAAAATTCTCCTTCTGAGAGAGAAAATTCATCTCCTCCTGCCATCAGCTGACAACATGGCACCTACAGCCTCAGAACCCTTAGAGGCAGCTGGAGGACCAGACATACACTTTGATAGGTTTTCAATCGTTAGCCTTCATGAGCTTAGTTCAATAATTTCCTCCTCTAAACCATCCACCTGTCTTCTAGACCCCATCCAAATTAGGACACTCTACCCTCATTAGCCCCTCCCTCTTATATATGATCAATGTGTCGCTGCTATCTGGTTACGTCCCACAGTCCTTTAAAGTGGCAGTAATTAGACCCCTTCTCAAAAAAGCAACCCTGGATCCAGAAGTTTTGGCCAACTACAGAACAATATCAAATTTTCCATTTCACTCCAAAATTCTGGAGAAAGCAGTTGCTAAACAGCTGTGTGACTTCTCCACAGCAACAGCTTACTAGAGGATTTCAAGTCAGGTTTCAGGATTCATCATAGCACAGAAACAGCACTCGTCAAATTTAACAATGACCTCCGACTAGCAACATATGAGGGACTGGTCTCTGTGCTGGTCTTATTAGATCTTAGTGCAGCTTTTGATAACATTGACCACCATGTCCTTCTACAGAGACTGGAACCTGATATTGGCATTAAAGGAACTGCACTAAATTGGTTTAGGTAATATTGACTAGGTCGATCTCAGTTCGTACTAACTAATGATAACCCCTCTGAAACCACTGTCGTCACTTATGGTGTTCCACAAGGGTCTGTGCTTGGACCAATCCTCTTCACCCTTTATCTGCTTCCTCTCGGTCACATTGTTAGGAAACTCTCAATTTTCACTGCTATGCAGACGACATGCAGGTGTACTTATCAATGCATCCTCATGAAATAAATCAGCTGACTAAACTGGAGGGCTGTCTAAAGGAGATTAAAAACTTAGATGGCCCATAATTTCCTTTTACTAAACTCTGATGAAACTGAAGTTATTGTCCTGGGCCCAAAACATTTTAGAGACACCCTATCTAATGAGATCGGTACCCTGGAAGGCATTACGTCCTAGGAGTTCTCTTCGATCAGGTTCTGTCCTTCAACTTTCATTCACGCAATATTGCTAAGATCAGACACATCCTGTCTCAAAAAGATGCAGAAAAATTAGTCCATGCCTTTGTCACTTCCAGGCTGGATTACTGTGATTCCCTCCTACCAGGCTGGACTACTAAGTCCCTAAAGACTCTTCAGCAGGTCCAGAATGCTGCTGCCCGCGTGTTGACAAGTAGAACAGACCATGTCTCTCCTGTCCTGGCTTCTCTGCATGGCTCGCTGTCAGATTTAGAATAGAATTCAAAATTCTCCTTCTAACATACAAAGTCCTCAACAGTCAGGCTCCTTCATACCTGACAGAGCTCATAGTCCCCTATTACCCAGCTAGAACCCTTTCTTCCCAGGATGTGGGGTTACTGCTGGTTTCTAGAGTTTCTAAAAGTAGAATGGGAGCCAGGGTCTCCAGCTATGAGGCTCCCCTCCTTTGGAACAGTCTCCCAGTTTCAGTCCAGGACCCAGACCCCCACTCTACCTTTAAGAGCAGACTTTAAAATTTCCTTTTTGATCAGGCTTATAGTCAGGACTGCTTAGGCTGGCCCTTAGATATGCTGCCAAAGGCTTAGACTGCCAGGGGATCTCCCATGATGCACTGGGCTTCTCTCTCCTCCTCTCTTTCCTCTCTGTCATATGTGTCATACATAAATCATACTCATATGTGTTACTAACTCGTCTTCTTGTCCGGAGCCTTTGGGCTCCCCGCTTCCCAGATCCCGGGTGCTGCAGGAGGAGGCTACAGACCTGAAGAGGCTCAAGCTGCCACCCATAGCTCCACCTGCTCACCTCCCCGTCTGTCCATCAGTCTCTTCCCTTTATCACCCTCTTTATCTCTGTCCCAGTCTTTCCTTCTGCATATCTGTCTTCCTCCATTATCTATCCCTGTCTCTGCCCCGCCCTCCTGCTCTCTTTCCCCCCAACCAGTCAAAGCAGAAGGCCGTCCCCATTGAGCCTGGATCTGCTCAACGTTCCTGCCTGTTCAAAGGAAGGTTGTCGTTGCCACTGTTGCAGGATGTGCTTGCTGATGGAGAATTGTTGGGTGGAAATTCATTGAAGGACTGTGGTACTAGACCTGCTCTACCTGTAAAGTGTCATGAGATACCTTTTTGTTGTGATTTGGCGCTACAGTATATAAATAATTTGACTTGACTTGTTTTGGGATATTTTTTGGTTTTTTGTGAGGATGTTTCACTGTTTGTGTTTTTAGCCTTAATAAATATGTGAATCGGCATTCCTCTGCAGCTCAGTTTTGTACTATCTAGAAGTGCGTTCGGCAAGTTTACCTCGCTTAGCCTCAACTACTGTCATTCCATCCGTAGTCGCCTAATACTAATGATTTGAGTGACCAATAACATACTTTGATCTTTCGCCATATTTTCCTGCTCCATCTTTTTCTTTTTTTGCCCTTGAGTGCCGCTCCTAAATTTTCTCTTAGGAGCAGTGATTTCGGATCATACAGTCTGACCCTCTGCAGACAGCGCTGTTACGTCACCAGCGACAGAAAAACAGCAGGCAAGATTCAGATTACCGTAACTCCTCGGCCGTTTGCGCAATCGACGTAAGGATTCAGAAAGCTGAGAAGCAGAGCTTTGCGGTGATATGGCATATAACGGGACTCGGAAGGCGCGCTGTGAGGGGGGAGGGCAGAGCAGCGGAGCCACAGCGACAACACAGACTTTATTTGTAAAAGTCCAACAAGAGCCAGAAACACAGTCACAGTGAGTGTGTGGCCCCCTCTGGTGATTGTGGCCCTAAAGAACTGCATGGACTGTTTATGCCAGGGGCCGGCTCTGGGTCGGCCCCACCTCCATGGATGGCTCCTGGCCTGTTAGATGGCAATGTATAATCATCATGTTTATATTTGCAGCATGATTCCATGATATTAAGTGTTTTTCTGTGGTTTTATATGTTATCTTTTAGTAATACTTTGGACTCACGTGTACTCATGGGTCAAGCATGGATGTGATATAAGTTCACGTGGACCTTAAGACAAATATCCTTGAAAAGTATTCTTCCTACATTCCTACCATATGTGAACTGGCTATATATCACATGTCTTCTTGTTGTTGTTGATGTCAGAACCGCTCCAACTAGTCTGGTTTACTCAGGTGAGCTGTGAGGCCTCCTTGTCAGGTGTCTCTCAATTTCCAGATGTTCAGGAGCTTAAATAAGGTCACATGTAGCAGTTCCTTTGATTTGCCTGGGATGCATGAGCAGTAGATCCCGGATCCGTTTCGAACACTAAAGAAGTACATTGAGCAACAAAATACGGTGTTGGATCGTTTTCTTCTTCTTTGGGAATGGCCACATAAACATCTTTATAACATTGCACCACATCCAGCAATGGTGATGTTATTTGCAATAATGTGTTGACTCTGAATTCAATCTCTTTGAGTGAGGTGGAGGTGTGTTTCTCGCCTTCATCAGATTACGTGAGAAATGAGGAATGTTGTCCAGCAGCTATGATGGGAACTGTTACCACACCAGGCTTCTTTCTCAGAAATGACAAAGCAGAAAGTCCTGGTTTCAACCTGACCCCATTTTCAGAAAAAATTTAAATATTTTTGAAATTTATTTAAAGATATGGTTCATGTGAAATTATTGGTTGTGTTTAAATTATATAAAAAAAACTGGCACTCCTTCTGCCACTAGATGGCAGCACCTGCAGCTAATCAAACTTGAAGCACTTTGTCGTACTTGCTAAGTCTTTCTCTTCAGTCTGAATTCTTGCCTGTGTCGCTTTGGACAGCGTCAGCGTCTGCGAAATGAAATTGTACTATTGTAGATTGTAGATTGCAATCGTTCCAGTGTGGCTCAAGAACAAACCTGAGCACGTTATCATCTCATCCATTATCTCATGACATATTTGGGGTTTTTGATTGTTTTCTTCTGGATTCTATCATCATCATTCGGTGGCTTCTGTTCAGAGTTGCACGTATTGACCTGAGAAAAACAACCAAAACTCTACAACGTTCTTCATAATATCCACTCAGACTTGTACTTTGCTAAATAGTAGTTGACCTACCCCAGAGGTGTCCAGACTGATCCAGTAAGGGCCGTGTGGCTGCAGGTTTTCATTCCAACCAAGCAAAAGCAACACCTGATCCAACAAATGAGCTGTGTGGACACAGCTTAGTTGATTTAAGTAGAATCAGGTGTTGCTTTTGCTGGGTTGGAATGAAAACCTGCGGCCACACGGCCCTTACTGGAGCAGTCTGGACACCCCTGACCTACCCCCTTGATTAAACAACACTTGTCTTATAGGTATCCTTTACTAAATCATTCTTAACTTGGAGGAAAAGTTAAGTCATGCGACTCTTCCTTCTTTTTGAAAAAACAGCAAATGTAACTGTCTTTTCGACATGTTGGCGCTGAAACAGGAACTGTTTATTTCCTCTCTGCTTGCTCCTCAAAGGCGACAAATTTCGAAAGGTGATTTGTTTGTCAGGGGCGTGGTTTGTTGGCATCAGTGCATCAACAGATCTCCGACTCTTTCAAATGACGTTGAATCTTAATAAACAACATGAAATTCTAAGGATTTGGTCTGTAAATTTATCTATGCGCATTATTGTTGTATTTTAAACATTTTTAAAACGTTTTTATATTTTCTTTTAATACAAGAGGTACTGGAACTGTCCAAATAATTACTGGAACACAGGGAGGCCAAAATTCAGAGGTGCTGGATCTTGTTCCGGACAGAACTTTGGAAGACCACTAATCATAACGGGTGGTAGAGATGTGCCATGTACTCAACTAAAAGAATGACGAATAATGAGTGCCTTGTCTGCTCAGAACCCCCTAACACAATCCCCATAGTGATTCCAAAAACATATATCTTCGAAAATTGTGGAGGACACGAGTGAAAACAAAGTACCGAGGGGAAGTTTAGACCACAGGAAGGTTTCACCCCATTGTTTAGAAATCCTAAATGTGGTATCCGGTGCAGACTCTTATACAGATCCAGGCAAAGCTATAACTACTTCAATAGATGGCCAGACCATGGGTTTGGAAAATCATGTGAAGAGTTTAGCATGCTCACATCACAAAGCGAACCACCAACTGATTACAAAGTCGACATGCAAGATTATGAATGTTCTGCCAGCAGAGGTTTCCTCAGTGATTGGGGCAAAATGGTGAGGGACACAACAGTTAATTGTAATATCATACGGGTATTATCTTAGTTCCCAAGGCCACAAATGAAACCACAATACATCACCCAGGCAGCATGGTCCAGTGTCGCTGGACCGAGACTGTGAGAGTGTAAATATGACCTGTCCAGTTCTGCACCTGTTAAGTGAGCAAACAAACACTGGAGCTGATCGTTTTTGGATGTGTGGAAATGATGTGTTGCATAACGTTCTCCCATTAGGTGGATAGGACTGTGCGCTTTAGTCAGACTGTCAGTTCCAGTGGTAGTGACGTATGAGGGAGTGACTGAAATAATTAGGCAGAAAATGGAGTCAGTTCTACTTTGAAGATCAAAGCGACAGTTCACTCCGGATGAGGGTATCAAGCTGAATGCAATGGTGTTGCCAACAGGAATTCCCAATGAGTTTAAGGCACAAAGTGAGGTGAGAGCAGGATTAGAGTCCATATTGCCCTGGGTTACAACTAAGAAGAATTTGGCTGGATAAATTACATTTGCAACAACCAGCAGAGGTACATCAATTATAGCAGTCAGTTGTCTGGAGCATGGGGGAGCAACTTCAACTGTAGCATGGCTGAACAGACAAGTGTTACAATGAATAACAGCAAAGCGTGGAGGAGTTTGTCAAATGATCGGGAAATATTATTGTACGTACATCCCAAATGATACAAGTCCTGATGGATCATTCACAATGGCCATGGCAAAATTGCACAAGTTAAATGTGGAAATGAAGGAGAAAGCTGGTGGGGGAGGTAGCCTGTCACTAGATTGGCTAGACCAAATTTTAGGAAAATTGGGAGGCGTTTTGCCCAAGGCAGCCATGAGTGCCACCATATTTCTAATTATGGTTTCTTTTGCATGTTGCATCATTCCCATACTGAGGAGACAGTGCCTGTGAGCAATGAACAAACAGACATGATGAAATGGACACACACCTGATGGTCAGATGGTAAACATCCTGGCAAATGGATAAATGACTCATATGCATCCTGTGGTCCAAGGACTACTGGGACTACTTGTTCCTCATACCTGGACAGATGCCTGACAGGGGGGGACTTGGAACTGGTACCTGTCAACAGATGCCGTGGACCGAATTGAACCACAATTCTGTACATTGAACCATGCATTTTTGAGTCACCGTTTTGTCATACATCATTATATACATGAATATATGCATGCATACTCATAACTACATACAGTCACATCATGTATTCTTGTAAGCAGGATTTGGAAGAATCACTGTGTCACTGTCCTGTCATATTCACATTATTGAAGTAACCACTATTTGAGTATTATGAAAATGTGCTGTGCTGATGGTTTACGGTTCAAGGTGTGACTTGAGACATTGGTTGCTGGTGGGGAAAGGGCCATGGGAGAATTTTCCTTTAAAAAAGGTTTTTTGCTCCCATAAACCTCTTAATGTTGAACTGTCTCATGCACTCCAATCGCATTATGATGAAAGATAACATTATCACAGTAAGTATATACTCATGCAGATATCCTGACTGTCATATCATTTTACTGTTCAAGTGTGCAGAGTGTTGTGTTGTCCATCACTCATGTTCAACACATACAGTTTGAATCACTTTAGTGATTTCAGGGGGTTATGTAAGAGAATGAGAGTTAAGTTACTATGAGTGAGTGAGTGTCAGATTACCATGACCTATACTGATGCTTAACATGTCAGCAAACCCAACAAAATGGGTAAATTGGGAATGGAGCCAAGTACCCCCCCTACACTCACTCACTCACACACACACACACACACACACACACACACACACACACACACACACACACAGTGTGGCAGTGCCACTCACATTTGATCATAGTCCAATGATAAGCGAGACTAGGAAATGTCCCATTAACTTCTGGTATATGGGACAGCCTAAAAGTCTGGTAAACAGGATAAAACCATGATGCCACACGAATACATACACGCACAGCCTGTCTTCAGTATAAAAAGGTATGTCACATTCTCCGACGTAGGTAGATATCTCTGATTAAGATTGCTAGTAGGGCCATCGCTGTGAATAAAGAGAGTCCCCGTCTGACACCTGTGTCTTGATCCTCTGAAGTCTCTTCTCCACTTCTTTCCACAACACAACAAGGTAACCAAGATTTTGAAGAGTCACGCGGTAACTAGTCCAGTCCAGCAGTGCTGGTTACCAAGTCGGACAGCGCCCCCCCCCCAACCCTACACGACCTTGATTTCAGGGGGGTGCACCGGCCTGAGAGGAAGAATGCTGATGCCGTGTCACGTTGTGATGCCTGCTTGTGGGCGGTCTGGGAGAACACTGGCCTTCATTGTGGGAAGGGGGAGATGTGGCAACCCCAAATGGAGATGAGCCCCATTCAGTACCATGGACTGGACCACTGAAGGTAGCCAACCTGGGACTGCTGCCCAGGCTGAAGGAGCGCGCCCCCCCCCCCCCCCCCCATTACCCTTAACGGATAAGAGGTACAGAAAATGGATGGATGTTAAATATGGCCCTATCACTTTGATGATAAGTAAGAGAGGAGCTTTGTCATTTCTGAGAAAGAAGCCTGGTGTGGTAACAGTTCCCATCATAGCTGCTGGACAACATTCCTCATTTCTCACGTAATCTGATGAAGGCGAGAAACACACCTCCACCTCACTCAAAGAGATTGAATTCAGAGTCAACACATTATTGCAAATAACATCACCATTGCTGGATGTGGTGCAATGTTATAAAGATGTTTATGTGGCCATTCCCAAAGAAGAAGAAAACGATCCAACACCGTATTTTGTTGCTCAATGTACTTCTTTAGTGTTCGAAACGGATCCGGGATCTACTGCTCATGCATCCCAGGCAAATCAAAGGAACTGCTACATGTGACCTTATTTAAGCTCCTGAACATCTGGAAATTGAGAGACACCTGACAAGGAGGCCTCACAGCTCACCTGAGTAAACCAGACAAGTTGGAGCGGTTCTGACATCAACAACAACAAGAAGACATGTGATATATAGCCAGTTCACATATGGTAGGAATGTAGGAAGAATACTTTTCAAGGATATTTGTCTTAAGGTCCACGTGAACTTATATCACATGCATGCTTGACCCATGAGTACACGTGAGTCCAAAGTATTACTAAAAGATAACATATAAAACCACAGAAAAACACTTAATATCATGGAATCATGCTGCAAATATAAACATGATGATTATACATTGCCATCTAACAGTTGAACCTTTGTCCCCATAATGCTAAGGAGAAATAACACACCAGTCGTAGAAACCTGTTGATCATGTTTGTGTACCAACTGTTTCAGTTTCAGTTGTTAAGAGTTTAAATACCATAGCAGACAGAGTCAGCTGCCAGTCTCCTGCTTGCTGCTGTTAGGTAAGATTCTCTGGGTTTTTACTTCCTGGAACTATGAAATACTCTTTTCTGAGTGTTCAGTTGTGGACAGTTTTGTCTGATCTGATTTTAATGTCCACTTGGATTGTCCACCAAAGCCTCACTGATGCTATTTATTGTCTATTCCAGGTTTGCCAGCAAAGGAGAGTAAAGGACTATATCATCACAACACATCTACACCGGACACAGAAGAACAAGGTACTCTGTTTAGACTATATTTAAGTAAAAATAGAGATGTAACTGAATTTAATAAAGTATCCAAAGTAAAAGTACATATTCTAATTTATGTTTATGTATTCCTATTTATGAATGCTTGGACACAAGGGCCATTAATTCTTTCTACAGGAGGAGTGAGAGTCTGGTCCACAGTAAAGTCAGATTTGTTTCTAGTGAGGGTTGGACTCCCCCAAGGCTGCCCTTTGTAACCTTTAAGGACACACAAGAGTGAATGAGCTGTACTCATGGGGGAATAGAAGGGACAACAGAGGATGAAGAGGGATTCTATTTCAGCGTAACAGTGTTGAAAAATCACTGTGACATCAGAACTCCAGCGTAGGTTAACAAAAAACAATAATCCACCACCACCCGACTTGTTCACTTGCCATGAAGTCTCGACTTGTAGATGTGTATAAGTCAAAATCAAACCTCAGAAGGTACATTTTAATTTTAATGTTGACCCAAATTACATATGCATGGGTTCAACATTAAAATTATATCACAGATTTGCATTTCGATTTTAATTAAGTCCAGTATGGGCTTCCATAGTCACTAGAAACTGATGGATAAATGTTGTGGAATTATATGTTATTGTCTTAGAGTACAGGGTCCCCAAAAAATGCAAACAATCAAACAAAGTGCAGATTTCTCAACATTGTACTTAAGTTTGATGTATACATTCTCCTGGTTCTTCCTACGTTTTTTCTCCACTTTCATACCATGCAGCATGCACATTCAATGCTTAGGTGAGGGAGGGGCGTGCAGAAAAAGTCAACATGAGGGTACGGATAGTGTTTGAGGTGTGGTCCTGCGACTGAACTTTGCTTCGTGAAAGGACACAATTCTGTTTCTAATCTCCTTAGTTTCTGGTTCTGCATCTTTATTGTTTCCCGTAGGTTCCAAGGAAGACATGAAGGGAGATGTCTGACCATGGCAACAATGAATCCAGAAGAACAAGACCTTACAGGTATGCTTATTTATTACTTTTAAAAAAAAGTTTATAATTTCTAATTGGGTTATTTTTTCTGCAAAATAAGGAATAATTCCACTTTGTTTATTTTTGAAATATGTTTCCAACAGATAGACAAACATCTTCATAAATAATCAAGCCAGGCAGTTTTAAATTAAGCCAATTTCATTTATAAAGGAAGAAATTACAAATCCAAATCTGCCTCAATGCAACATCCTCTCAGTGTAATGACACATCATGGACACCCTTCAAGTCTCTAGTGTGTTCCAACTGCTACCATTTTTTTCCTTGATTGGTGCAGTCACATGGAGTCAGGTGTAAAGAATCATGTGATTCCAGCCCATAGGAGTATAGGTTTGTATGAAGATGTGTGCACATGTAAGAAGACAACAGTGAGGTTATCAGGGACACTTGATCATTACATGTGTCTGCATACATGTACAGATACAGATGCACGCTATGACTCAGAGCAGAGAAACAATCAGCTCAAAACCACAATGTTTTAATGTCATTGTTGGAGGGGCAAACAATATTGATTAGTTAGGATTGATCGGTTGGTCATCAATGTCCAGGGATGCCGGAAAGTTTAGTAAAATGCAAAGATAATTGATGGCAGCAAGCATGTGGTAAAGACTCAACTCAACTCAACTCAACTTTATTTATCAAGCACTTTAAACACAACCACAGCTGACACGAAGTGCTGTACATAACATAAAAACATAAGAACATCAATAAGTAGTAAATAAAAACAATAAAAGCAATAAAACAAATGCAGTCTCATGCTGGGTCAAAAGCCGAAGAATAAAAGTGGGTTTTGAGACGAGTTTAAAAAATCGACAGTGAGGGAGCTTGTCTAATGTGGAGAGGTATGTCATTCCACAAAGTGGGAGCAGCAGCAGAAAAAGCTCTGCCTCCTCTGAGCTTCTGCTTAGACTGGTATATGAACTGTACTGTGGAGGTGTCTGACGAAGAATGAAGACTGGTGAGCAACTGGGTGAAACCTCATCCATTTTTGGAATAGACGGAGGAGAATCCAGTGCAGGTGCATTTAGTATTGTCTGAAATGACCGAATGGACAAACACAGAGATCAGCGAGGCTTCACAACAGATAGCCTGTCAGATTTAGCATGCAAGATATTAGAAATGTAACTCTGTGTACTCTGTACATGTTGAGATGTATATTTAAAAATGACTTTGTCTTCTGTTCTTACAACAGCCCTGTCCAATTTTCTCTCCAAACTTGGACTGGAGAAATACTATCCCAACAAGCTCACACTTCAGTCTCTCTTGGAGATTAACAAGAAAAGCATCTATGAAGAGGAGGTTCTATCAGTGGAAGAAATTCCATTTTATTTTCTCCGAAAACTTTTCAGAATCAATGCTGAATGCCGGAACTATACACCGTTATTAACCAATCATGAGGAGGCTGACTTTTTTGACCTCAACCTTTACACTGCGGATTACTCTACAGATAGCAAGATTCATCCTCTCGACCTCATAGTAGCTCTCTTTCTGTGTGCTGACAGCTTCTTGCAACAGGAAATGGCCCTGAAGATGTCAGTATGCCAGTTTTCTGTCCCGCTGCTGTTGCCCCACAACAACAATTCTCAGTGTTCTCTCATGTTATGGGCTCTCAGAGACATTGTCAAAGAATGGTGTCCACATGAGCTATCTGAGTCAAGAGGATTTATTGAGGACAACATTGTCCAAGCAGCTATACCATTCTTTTCCTTCGTTAGGCTGAAAAACTGTAGCTTATCCAAATCTCAGATGCTAAATCAAGTTCTCAGCCGTGGCCAGCAGAATCCCAGTATGTTCGTCCACCGACAAATGGAAGGAGGAACACTTAGAAGACAAATTGCAAATGGTTTGGTTGAGATCTGCTGGTTCCTTCCTTGTGGGAGAGAAAATCTTGATGCATTTTCTGAACCAATTGCTTTTGCTAATTTACGAGGAGACATCAATGAGTCACTCACACAATTCAGTTTTCTTTTTGAAGTGTCAACTGCAACCTTTGTTTTCCTGGACAAAATTGAAGAAAAGGAGCACGGCATTCTGACTGCTCTTCAAGATGTGAAATCCAAACTCTTCTTTGTTGTCAATCACAAGGAGGACAGCTCTATAGAGGACAGGATGTCTGTCAAGTCAATCGTGGAAAAGTTGGATTTACCAAAAGCCAATACTAAAATCAAAGACTCAAGGGCTAATGTAGCAGAGTTTTCAAGGAAACTTTGTGAAGCCATCAAGACATCCCTGTTGGATGTAAAATCCACAATGAGCATTGTGAACATGCTTGGCAAAGCTATCGAATTAGGTCTGAATGTAGACGAAATCAAAACTCATGACCAGAAAGACGCAGCCAAGGAGATCTTAACAAACATTGGGGTACGAAGTATACCACACTACAAGAAACTACAGCTTCCGTTGCAAGGGGAGAACTGGAAAAGGTTATCACAGTTAGAGAAGGAGGAATGCAGGATCAAAAACACTGGAAATGCTGGCATTGAGCAGTATAAATGTGAGCTTCAGGCAGAAAAACGCAAAATATGGGAGGAACAAAGCAAAACAAAGCAGTCCAAAGGAATGCAGGGTTTTATTGAAACCTTATCCTCAGATGACAAAGAGAAACGAGATTATTTCCTGAAATGGATGAAATTCCATTTTAATACCAATTCTCGGAACAAACTGTCTCTCCTGCGCAACAAATTCAAAGAGCAATGCAAAAAGAAAGATGCTAAAGTTATTGCAGAGTTGGATCAAGCTCTTGTGGACAGCTCTTTGGGAGTAGAGCATTACATGAGAGAAATGGGGCTGATATATGAGATTTCCTTGCTATCTAAAGAAACTGCAGGTAAAATGTGTCATCTCCCTGGGTTGGCCTCTGAAATGCTGTTGGATGGTTATCCCTTAGAGCTCTTAGATGGAGATGCTTCCAACATCCCAGAGAGGTGGGTGACAGACGTCCTAATGGAGCTTCACAAAAAAGTCCAGGGAAAGAGTCGGCTGCTGGTACTGACCGTGTTGGGTGTTCAAAGTACTGGGAAGTCGACTCTTCTCAACACCATGTTTGGTGTGCAGTTTCCTGTCAGCAGTGGCAGATGTACAAGAGGAGCTTACATGCTATTCCTCAAAGTAGGAGAAGATATAAAGGGTGACTTGGCTTTTGACTTTATTCTTCTCATTGATACAGAGGGCCTGAAATCTCCTGATTTGGCCCAACTGGAAGACAGCTATGAGCATGACAACCAACTGGCAACCTTTGTCATTGGTTTAAGTGATGTCACTATTATCAACATCGCAATGGAGAACTCAACCGAAATGAAAGATGTCCTGCAAATTGCAGTTCACGCTTTCCTGAGAATGAAGCAAATTGGGAAAAAGCCAGTTTGTCATTTTGTGCACCAGAACGTTGCCGGTGTTTCGGCTCATACCAAGAGCATGACAGAAAGAAAGCATCTCTTGGACCAGCTCAACGAAATGATACAAATTGCAGCTGACATGGAGCGGCAGCCTTCAGTTAAGGCATTCACAGATGTGCTCGACTATGACATAGAAAACAACAACTGGAACATCCCAGGACTTTGGCATGGAACCCCACCGATGGCACCAGTCAACACAGGTTACAGTGAGGCTGTAGCAGATTTCAAGAGAAATCTTTTGGAGAAAGTGACAAGAGACAGAAGTAATGACATCTCACAAATCCCTGAGTTTTTACAATGGATGAAAAGTCTGTGGAGAGCAGTGAAATATGAGAACTTCATCTTCAGTTTCAGAAACACCCTTGTAGCTCATGCCTACGACAACTTGTGCAAAGAGTTCAGTCAGTGGGAATGGGATTTCCAAAAAGAAATTCTCTCTTGGACGGCAGCAGTAGAATTAGACATCTTGAATGCTGACAGTGATCCTCAGTTGGAAACATGGAACACATTAGTTGCATCAAAAAAATCACAGGTGCTTGATGAAATAGAAGTGCAACAAACAAAAATGAAGGGGAAACTGTGTGACTACTATAAAAGAAAAGACAGACATGTCAATCTGATAGAGAAATACAGAGCCGAGTTTCTCAACAGCATCAAAAGTCTTTCAAATGAGATCAAAAGTTCCGTAAATGTTAAACTGGATTGCATCCTTGAGCAAAAAATCACTTCCAAAACTGCTCAGGACATACAGAAGAAGTACAGAGGTGTGATTGAGGAGCGGGTCATGAAGCTCCTGAGCAACTGCAAAGATGCCAGGCTGTCTGATGAAAAACTGACAGAGGAGTTTGAAAAGATGTGGGCCGTTGCCACTGTCAACATACCAACCCTGAAAAAAAGAGATATACCCACAAACATTCTTGACCATCTGAGAAAAAGTCTCTCAAATCGGAATGTAAATGAGGACTTGCAGAACATTGATCTCAAGGAAGTTGAGATGGGTCCATTCAAGACCAGAGCGGACCATTTGGACTCCTTTGTGAAGAAGTTTCAGGGTATATGGAAGGGAGACCTGCAGATCTTTGCTAACAGTGTCATTGAGAGTTCCACCCGTTTTATCCTTGATAAAACCAAGACAAACCGTGACTACCATGACTCTTTTACAAGGGATTTGTTGGAACGAATCAATAAATCTCTTAAACAGTGTTACCAATGCCACAAAACAAATGCACAGTTTGAGATTGACCTGAAGCTTCACATTTGTGGAATTGCCTCAAGGGAATTTGTCAAAATGCACGAACAATTCCTGTCCAATAATGATCCTCGAACTCAGCTGGAGAAATTCAAGTGTCAGTACTTGTCAGACTTTGTTGATCTTTACACACAGACGGATCACTGTCAACGCAAAGCCAATCATTTTGTCTACTTATGTATTAGACCTGCTGTTGAGGAGTACATCACTCGATCTCTGGGGATAGACATTGTGGATGAGATTTTGACAAGCTCTCACTCAGCAGAGTTCAGCTCGCGCTCTTTTTTCCAGTACAGCATTCAGAAGGAGTTACTGCTGAAGGATGACTTTAAGAGTTTTGTCAGGTATATTGATACCTATGAAATATATGTTAAAGATTGGATATTTCAGCATATCAAGAGAAAAATGCAGGAGAACAAGACATTATGCCAGCTCAAGAAGAAGAACCTAAGGGTTATAGGCAAAAAAATAATCACAGCAACAAAGACAGCCTCAGTAGGGTTAACTGATGACAATCAAAACATTCCAGTGCTCATCAACAACATGCGCAAATGTCTCATCAAAGACATCTCAATATCCGTGGAAGCTGAAAAATGCAGTCTGTTTCAAATCCAAAGCAAGTGCCATCCCTTTGCAAACAGCCTTGTTACGTTAGTGACTGAGATGGTGGATATACTCAACAGGGAATTCTCAAACTCTGATGACATCACTGAAACGCTCCACCAACTTCCAATTAAACCCCAGGATGAGCTTTTCAGGCGGATTTTTGGCTGTGGACAGCAATGCCCATTTTGTAGAGTTCCCTGTGAGGCTGGAGGCAAAGGCCACAAGAATCACCATGCAGCTGTGCATCGGCCACAGGGTCTTGGAAGGTTCATCAGTGATCGCACTGACAAGCTGGTTGAAACTATATGTACAACTGATGTGTACAGTAATTCTGAATTTCAGGATTGTGACATAAGTGATAAATGGCACCCTTACAAAGACTACATGACCTACTACCCAGACTGGTACATTCCTCCAGACCCCACCATTGAAACCTCGAATTACTGGAAGTATGTACTGGTACGATACAATGGAAGATTTGCTCGGGAGTATGGTGCCCAGCCAGCTGAGGTTCCAGCCGACTGGAAGAGAATCACCCAAGAGGAAGCACTGCTAGGTTTGGAAGATGCATTCAACATTTGCGCTGTACAATCTGTCAGACTGTGAGAGAAAACCGATCAGGTCCAAACAGATCAGGACACAAGATTGTTGCTTTACAATGAAGCTACGAAAAACTTGGACTTCATTTACGACTATTGTTTTGTGGCTCTATCATGAGTGGAGTGGAAAAAATGAAAAAGGCAGATGAAAACATGATGGTAAAACCCTCTAAACCATCACCTTGGACGGGTCACCAGTCCATGGCAGGGCCAACACATAGAGACAGACAACCATTGGCTCTCCCAGCCACGCCTACGGTCAATTTAGAGTCTGGATTAACCTGGTCCCTCTTGATGTCTTTGGACTGTGGAGGAAGCTGAAGTACCAGAGAGAACCCAGCAGGAACAGGGAGAACATGGAGACTCACCCAGAAAGATCCTGTGCTCCAGCCGGGACTCAAACCCGGAACCTTCTTGCTGTGAGGCAACAGAGCTGACTACTGCACCACCGTGCAGCCGTTATAACATATTCATGATTTTAATACTGATATTGTCCATTGTCTGCCGCTTATTCCTGTGAAGGGTCACGGGGGGACTGGAGCCTATCCCAGGCGAGACGGGGTTCACCCTGGACAGGTCGCCAGTCCATAATAGTGATATTGAAGAGATTAAAAAATTATAGCAAGCTTGTAAAAGTATTACATTTTTACATTACTGCATACTTTATTAAGATTTCTCTGTAATGATGTATGTCTTGAATATTCTATTCCATAATAGTAATAACTATATTGGGAGTTAAAAATATCATCATTCCCTCATTGTTTCTGCAGTCGCATTTATTTATTGCTCTGCGCAACATTTCGATCAACACAAATAAATCACTTCATATTTGTTTGATAATTCTCAATATAATACAGATTGTTCAGTAGTAACTTCTTTGGGCTGTTTTTGCAAAACTCCATACACACTTATTGTGAAACATTATATAAATGGTGCAACATTATAAAAGTCTTGCAAAAGCAAATACTTCTTCCAACACTCTCTAGGTTTTTCAGTAAACTTTTGAATAAGCAAGTGAAGCACTGAGTACACTCACAAAATAAAGTAACACTTAACCGTTGTCTATGTGCAAGGTGGAGCATTGTGCCATCAAGTTTTGTCATCTAATAAATCCACATAAACTCACTGGTATCCAAATGGATGCGTATTCTCTCATAACACATGATCACTGCGTATTTTTTCAGACAATTAACTTGTCGAGTTTACTGTCAGCAACAGCAACTCCTCCACAAGGATTATAATGTTCAGTTTTTCTCAACTCTAGTGGAGAGAAGTGTTGATTTATTTTCATTGTCATTGTAATGATTTCATGTATGTGTGTGATACGGCATGAGGCAGTAAACCAGTACAGTTACACAGCGCTACAGATGAGGGTCAGTTGCAATAAAGCCTCTTCTCTCAAATATATAAAATAAAAAAAAACGATCAGCAACGATGTACAGAGCAACGGGTGTTTTGTTTTATATTATAAACTTGGCTGTGGTTAGTTCTTCGTAGTTATTTACTTGTCACCCATGTTTTAGTTTCTGAAGATACATGTTGATGTACTGCACATTGAAGACTGTCACCCCGGGTGAAAATAGTTTGTTCACAGTGATGACAGACACATAGACACAGCACTCAACATCACCACAGTGCGGAGGTGACTGAGGATGATCCTCTCCATGGTCTTCATCAGGCCTCAGGCTGGACACTGTGGCGTTCCTGTGGAAGACCTCCTGCGTAGTGCCGGTTCTTAAGATAACCCACCCTAGTGAACCAAGTGACCCGTCGCCCTGACCTCTCACCTGATGAAGACCATGGAGAGGATCGTCCTCAGCCACCTCCTCACTGTGGTGAGCTCAGTGCTGGACCCGCTGCAGTTCGCCTATTGTCATCATTCACCAGGGTGGATGATGCCATCATCTGCCTGCTGCATCGGGCCCTGCCTCACCTGGAGTCCCCCAGGAGCACTGTGAGGCTCATGTTTTTTTAACTTCTCCAGTGCTTTCAACACCATCCAGCCATCACTGTTGCAGGGGAAGATGGAGGAGTCCGGTGTGGACCAACATCTGGCTGCTTGGACAGTTGACCACTTATACGCACAGGACGTGAGGACGAATAGCTGTGTGTCCGATGTAGTGACCTGCAGCACTGGGCCCCCCAGTGGATGGCGCTCTCTCCGTTCCTGTTCACCCTCTACACTGCAGACTTCAACTACAACTCCAACGTCTGTCACCTGCAGAAGTTCTCCGATGACTCAGCCGTCGTTGGCTGCGTATCAGAGGGGGACAAGCAGGAGAACAGAGAGGTCATCATGGACTTCATGGACTGGTGTGAGCAGAACCACATGCTGCTGAACACCAACAAGACCAAGGAGCTTGTGATTGAGTTCTGTAGGAAACCTCCCCCCCCCCCCCCCCCCCCCCACACACACACACACACAGCTGTGAATATCCAGGGCTCTGACATTGAGAATCTGGACTCAAGTACCAGGGTGTTCACATGAACAATAAACTGGACTGGACTGATAACATCAATGTCCTCTACAAGAAGGGCCAGAGTCGCCTCCACCTGCTGAGGAGGCTTAGGTCCTTCAGGGTTACTACTCTGGACTTTTTATGACACTGTGGTGGCCCCAGCAGTGCTACGCCATGGTGAGCTGGGGTAGTGGAGTCATGGACAGACCAGGAAGAGACTGGACAAACTGGTGAGGAGAGCCAGCTCTGTCCTGGACTGTCCACTGGACTCCATCCAGGAGGCAGCAGACAGAAGGATGTTGGCCAAGATGACATCATGAATAACACTCCACCCCCTACACCACACCGTGGAGACCCTGAGCAGCTCCTTCAGCTCCAGACTGCTGCGCCCTCAGGAAGGAGCGACCGCAGCTCATTCCTGCCTGCAGCCATCAGGCTGTCCAACTGCACACTGGGAACATTCACATTCATGTGTCTGTTTTTCAGCAATGTGCAATAATGGTGCAATAACATATTCTTATTTCTCATACTTCATGTCAACATTTTCTGTAAATTGTCAAATGTAAATGTTAATATTTATTTATTATATTTTTCCCCTAATTTATATTATCCTTCCTTCTTCCCTCTGTAAAAGCTACTGAAACGGCCTGAATTTCCCCGTGTGGGATTCATAAAGTATTCTTATTCTTATTCTCATTCTTTTAGAGAAATCCTTGGAGCCTTTCTACAATCCATTGTTATTTTCTTAATCATACTGCTGCCTCTTTACTTTGAGTATGAGTGAAACTGACAGTGATTTCTAAAGCATAATTAAAACTAAGGGATTTGCTTAGGAACACGCACTGGCAGATTCACTCAGCCTCTAATACTTAAAGAACAAACATTACCTCATAAAATGAAGTACATTGGCGAGATAGAATATCAGCTGGATTTACAGTAGTAATACCACTTATAAAAATAGCCACAAGGGGGCGATAAGAGCACACAAATTCCACCATGAACAGAGGGCTATAAACTCAGTATACTCACCAGACCGGAGCACCCTGTTTATGGGAGCACCCATGAAGGAACAAAGTGAGGGAAGGAAGTAGAATATAAAAACCAAAGTGCTCAACAGAATAAAACACCAACACATTTACATTCTCCTGGAATAACAGAGCATCATAGCACTCATGTTTGCATGAATGATTTTATCCGATGACACCTACACATTACATTAATTCAACCTACTCAAGCTGTAAGAAGTTTTGCCAAAAAAATCAAAAATAAAGATGCTGTTTTATCAACTAGATTTGGTGCCAACACGTGACTGAATATGTATCCTAGAAATCGTGATTTTAAGGAAGCCATGTCTGAAATGTCCTTTTGCTGTCCGACCAAAAGGCTTCAGTGGAAGAGCCCTGGTGTGTGCGGCTGCGCCCTTTTGTTACTTCCACCCAAGCCTTTTCTGTCGTGTTTGTCTCTTTGACTGTCGACAGGATAACACAAAAAACACATTTTCACCAAAACTTGGTGAAAGGGTGACATTCACAGAAGATCCCATGAATATTTGTGGTGGATTCATTTTACTGCCACCAGGTGTTAACAGAAACACTCCGACTGGGAACCAGTCACATTTTGCTCTAACCTCCATGAACCAATCCCCTTCTTGTAGTCAGACTGCTCCACCCTCACCTGCTGTAATCTCAGTGTCAGGTGAGCAACTCCTCCTGCTCAACATTCCCCTCCAGTTTCCATCAGATCCAACATCCCTCTGCTGGCGTCATGGCCACAGCCTGGCGCTTGTTGCATGTCTACGCCCTTTGAATGATGGGGTCTCATCACCAGTGACTGTTCCAGTGACACCTCCATATTCTTAAAGTTAGTGACATGATGAGTCAGATAGATTATCATTCAGCCTGATAGCCTGTGGTGATTAATTCTGTTGCCGGCTTGAATTTAACGAGGAGACGTTGAAGTGCCAGTAATGAGAGGTGGAGACTTTTGAAGCAAAGTTTGTCAGTCCATTTTCAAGAGGAGATCCAGCCAGTGACACATGCTACTGGCCTCTCGGTTTAATCTGTGTACGAGTGTGTTTATCAGTGTGTGGGAATTACATGAAACTGGGGAAACACACACTCAAACACACACACAGATACAAACACATGACTTGTTGAGTGGAATGTTGAAGATCTGGAGGAAGAGCAGGGCAGCAGGTGGCGTTCCTCTTAGTTTTCTCTCTGCTGCACGGGAGGAACCCAGTTTCAGTGGCAGAGTGATGTTGCTGTTTGATCCCTCAGACACTCGTGGGAGTTTTATTATAGTTGCAGAAACACAACAGAAATATACACTGCAACTGAAGATGCAATGGTCAGAACTTCTCTCCTGTGAAACAAATCTGGTAGTAATAATGTAAAAGCTTCCAAGGGTGAGCCGGTTTGTTGGGAGTTCAAAAGGACAGCTGTCAGAAATGTCAAAAAAGGAGATGACTTGTGTTATTTCATGATCCTTTACTGAAACTCATATCATGTTTACAACTGAGATGATAAGTGGGAGAAAGCACCAAACTCCCTCCTAGTAACCGCCTCCCAGCTTCAGAGTGACATCACTGTCAGAGCAGTGCACCCAGAAGAGCTGCATTCCTGCGCCTCACTCCTCCTCCGCAGCTCAAGTGCGGATGGTTTGGTCCCACCAGCCTGAGCACACGACACTGGGAAGGAACAGTGACATGGAGAGGAACTGGAACTAGCAGGTGAGTGTCTCAAGGGTCAAATATCTGAAATTCGCCTTGAGGAGGGAGAAAACTCAAGGACTTCTTTCATGATTTGGTTCCCAACATTATCAGTGGTGGGCGTGTGACCTGGAATTAAAGCTAGCATGGGGAGGCTCCCCTCTGTCTTCATCTCCGTCAAGATGGTTTCAGCTTCTTCACTGGCAGATTACAAGGTTGAATATCCATTCACAAACACAATGTCTTCAGTAAATGGAGCTGATATAAACCCGTTCTTAAAGTTGAGGATGAGCACAAATGTATCATGAGTTTGTGCTCCAAGCCCTTACATAGATAAAAGCAACAGAAGCTGCTCTCGTGAAATGGTCCTTTATAGTCAGAAAATGAGGTAACAGTGTGTCTATACGGCCAAGATGATGAATGCATTCCTTTAAAATGACCTTGTGTCCAGAATGTAAACTCCACCTGACAAAGAAATCCCACCTTGTTTTTCGAGGTGAGGAGCACACAGAGATGAAGTCTTTTCAAGCACGAGTTTCGAAAGACGATTTTGAGGACTTCTAGTACACCAACACTGGTTCTTGATTGTTCTCTGAAAGACTGGGATTCTACGGAGAGGCTTTGAGAACAGTGGCGGTGAGTAAACAGAGAGTGGAGGTATGTGAGGGTGGAGTTTGAGTCCTGCAGGAATGTCAGCATGTTGGGCCACATTCCTGCCTTCAGCGAACCTGTGTGATAAATCTACATCGAAGTCAACACTCGCACTCTTCACAATCAAACACTGGTTTCCTCGTGCAAAAGATCTCTTTGACTGCTTTGTTCACCCACACACGGAGGCCTGCCCCCCCGCTCAGACCAGCCAAGCATTGTGTTGTAGTATTTCTTTAGTCAACTGGGTGATCCATCTTTCGTACACAAGAAGAAAGCTCATGAGATCTGCTATATCTGTCCAGTCTGATTCTTGTACTAATTAATCTATTCATGTACAATGAATGACAACAAAATGGAAAACCTGGACAGTTTAATTCAGTGGAATTTATCTGACTAGTGGGGACACTGTTGGCTATTTTTACTGGTCATTGTGTATTATGGGGTCACTCTTTCTTCTTCTTTTTTGAATCCCAGTCAGTCCATGGTAACTGGATATTGACAGCAGGGGAATTTTCCTGACACCACCAGTGGCACAGAGAGAGAAAATGGATCGTACCAATGTGGAGGAACACCCCTCTGAGCTCCTGAGAGTTCCCATTCACAGCCCATAGAGAAAGACACACGACAGGAAGCCTACAGTAAAAACACATCCAAACTGGTGCTGTTGTAAAGGTATCCCTATGGTTGATACTGCTATTACTTACACTCCTACTCTGACAACTTACTCTAGCGAACTCACTGCATGAGGGAATGTAGACTTCAAGCATGGAAAACTATTGTCTATTTTGCTGACAGCAGAATGTGTAATTTTCCCACTTGGCTTTTATGTGGGGTTCTTAAATGACACTACAGGTAAAATACTAAAATGCAAATTAATATCACACCTGAACTAAAAGAGCAGACCAACCTTTTGGGAAATCTAAAATGTTGGTGCCAGACAAGCACATAAAGCATTTAGAGCCAGATGAGAGCCCCACTGCTCGGGTTCCAGAACTGTAGTGTAAAAATGAGGGACAAATCCCCCACAGGCTGCGTGTTGTCATGAACTTTTATCCTGTCTATCATGAGGCATTTGAAAAAAACTGTGTTATCTTTTCAAACTTTCTGGTATGTCTACGAATGAGCTACCAAAGGTTAGGAATTATCTCACATTAGATCAATCCATGCTCTCCTAGAAATAGACTCTTTTCAGTCCGAATCCAAACTGAAGAGTTTCAGCACCAGTCAGTCAGATTAAAGTCAGTCAAAGCGAACAGCACGTTTGATTGACGATCGTATGGCCTCCAGCTATTCCCTGTTCATTTTTTCTCAATCTTATCAAAGGCTGGGAGTTTACCCACAGGCACCGTGAGATAAATGGAGAGGGTAAAAAAGTACATGTATTTTGGAAATGTGTGTATGACTGATCATGAATAACAGACGTAGGAAAAGGAAACAGCAGCCGAACACAAGTGAATTACAAATGCAAAACTTGTACTAAATGTGTGTTTTTCTATGTCCCACAAATACAAGAGTTTTGCATTTTAAGTTGATTTGATTCCAACAAGAAGGAAAATAGTCTGAAGAGATCAAAACTCATAAAAGTCTAGTATAAATGCATTTCAAAGAAAAGGTCTTGGAAATGAGTGGCCCTCCTTCCCAGCAGTGTAAACCCAGATCTAACGGTTCATGATGGTCGCGCTGTCTTCACTGACACTGCAGGTCTGGCGTGCACAGCCGACTCCAAGAGGGATGATGTGTTTTCGTAGGCCAAGTCGGCGGCGGTGGCGGCGAGCGTTGTCATGGGTTCACCCCATCAAAAGCTGATGGGATTGTGACATGGGATTTCAGATTATTGCCGAAAAGAAGAACAAAAGTTTTCATCACTTCCCCTGAACTAGGAGCCTCACGGATTTTCATTTTATGGTGTGCAATGTACCACAACGAAACTCTGACTTCGAGCTTTGAAATTCCCGTATGAATGCATCGTCATCCTCATCATCAGGGCCCATTTATTGGCGCTTGCCTCGGCAAACCAAACAGCGACACAAAACTGAAAATGAATCATTAATATAATAATAGTTATATGTTGTGAGTAACACTGCAGTATAATTTTGATAACTGCATGTACTCCTGAACACCCCCACCCCTCCAGCCTCCAGCTTCATGCAAAAATGTTCAGTGAAACGGGTGCTGAAGCACAGTTACCACGATCCAAATGTCCGACAGCTGACGAACAGACCTCCCACCAGGCTCCTCTGACACACTCATTCATGGTTCCGCTTTCTGATGCATGTCTGTCCCTTGCAGGTGACTGGCAGGCTGTGGGGGGCAGTGATGGAGCTGAAGGTGTGGGTGGAAGGTGCAGTCAGAGTGGTGTGCGGCATATCACTGACCACTTCCTGTCAGGATGTTGTCATCGCTCTTGCACAAGCAATTGGTGAGTTAGTTTTACATTTTACCTATAATTATTTACGTAACTGCCGTTTTTTCTTATCGTTGGACGCGACCCCCGGTGTGGCTTTTTTTTCTTTTATTTGAATATATTTTCATTTCTGTAATTTTGTCTCATGACTTTGTAATCTCGTAAAGAAACATCTCTCTGGTAACCACAGCTTTCCAAACCAAGCCCATACCCAAGTAACAAGCTGCTACTCACTTCCTGACCACACTTGTGCTCCCAATAAAGAATTTTTGAATTTAATGACCCGTATGGCTTTTTCTTTTGCACCCTCCTTCATTTGGACTCTTTGAGCTGGTTACATGTTAGTTTTTGCCTTGCTTTTAATTTTCTTTTAATCAAAAAATGGCCTGGTACCACATGAGAGATGCTAAGTTATGCAGTTCTCCTCTTTTTTAGCTGTTCCACAAAGGAGAACAAAACCAGTTGGTGAATCTGCTCTCAGTTGTTGTGCTCCGAGACGCTGAACCAGCTTCCACAGAATCTGAAATGAGCTGCAAAATTTGTGTTGTCAGTGGGAATTCAGTCGTTATGTACTCCCCCTCATCCCGATGAAAAGTCAGATGAAGTTTTGTAGTCCACAAAACATTGCTGGGGTTTCACAGGAAAAGACGTTGTCAGCAATCTTCCTAGCAAATGCACAGTTACCAATCATCAGAAATATTTAAAATGCTTCATAAAACCATAAAACGGCTCCATACTGCTTGAAAAAAATGCCACTGTCGCTACAAATATGGCTTCAGTTTGTGTTGTGTGATGTTGTATGTCTGTTATATTAAAAAAAAAAAAAAAAAGGGAGGGGGGCGACACTTCTTCTGCCACTAGATGGCAGTACCTGTGACCAAATCACAGCTGAAGCACTTTTGCGCTTCCTATGGGCTTTTCCTTAATTAGGTCTAAATTCTTGCTTGTGTTGTACGTCGCTTTGGACAAAAGCGTCTGCTAAATTAAATTGTAGAATTGTAGAATTGTAGAATCAGTGACACTTTTCAAAACAAGTAGGCACATTGAAGCTTGATTGACTGAAGAAAACATTCTCATTTGCATTGTGCTCAAATGCTGCTCACTTCTAAGATTGGAATCCTCCTTTTACAAGCCTTTACGTTAAGACTGACGTGTTTTCATCTGGTCAGATAAAGATGTCCCAGGGGTCATAGCAGCTTTGACAAGCTGGCATGGGTGCTGGCTCATTCATCTGTCTGAGGGCTGCTGCTAAACACTCGTCTTTCTTGTATTCCACAGGTCAGACAGGTCGTTATATTCTTATCATGAAATTATGGGGGACAGAGAGACAGCTGGTGGCTGATGATTGTCCTCTGCAGCATCTGGCTCAGCTGGGACAGCTGGCTGCAGAGGTCCAGCTCATCTTGCGGCGCACGGGTCCCAGCCTGAGTGATGGTTCTGTCAGACCAACCAGTGAGAGGTACCATCCCCTGCCACCGCCACCGGAGCCAGAAGCACTCAAACACAGGGAGCCACAGAAGGCTCTCACCTTTAATCTGGGTCCCTCCATGAGTCCCAGGAGGTCCAAAAGAGCCTGGTCTCGATCTCCTAGGGCTTCACCGGAGCCACGAGCCTCCCCTGTCCCTTTTTTAGACCCTCAAAACCCAGTGAAGGCCATTCCTCCTCCCTCCTCCAAGGAGGAGGTGTTTCGGCAGGTTTTACTGCAACAGAGGAGACTACAAGAACTGGAGATTCAGCTTCAAGATCTGGAGAAGGAGACAGGGGTGTGGGAGCAGGAGAATACATCTGCAGCACTTCCTGATCAGAATGTGGTCTCTGCAGAGGAACTGGAGGAACTGGAGCAGCGGCTGAGACATAACGAGGCAGAGCTGATGCACTGGAAACACTGGGAGGAAGAGTTGCAGGCAGAGATGGACAGAGAAGGAGGTATAAATCCAAGTCAGTTTACATTTTTAAAAGTTTGTAGCCTCATCTTCAAACATTTCTAAAATAACAATCCTGTTATCAACAGATACTCACGCAAGTCTACAGCAGATACGCTCATCAATAGATGATCACAGTTATCAGCTCAAGGTGCTCCGAGACCGATCAGCATACCTAGAACAGGACATACAACTCAGGGCCGGCAGACAAAGCTGTCAAGAGGACACACGGCAGCTGGAGAACGTCTTGAGGCCTCTGAAGAAGGAGCTCCACCACCGCCTGCAGCAGGGAGAGCATCTGGGTGCTACCTTGTCTTGGACCAAAACAGAGCTGCAAGCTGTGGAGGAAAGGCTTCAAGTATATACATTTTTTATTTTTATTTTTTTAAATACCCAGGTAGTATAGAGGTCCATTGTGTTCCCTTCCAACAAAGTACGTAAGGTTCCCCATGTTTCCTCCACTATGCTGGGGCATTTGTAGAGGACACAATCGTCTGTGTGTGGGTGGGAAACAAGATGAGGGTGTGTGTCCTAGACGCTGCACGAGCACCCCCTCGACTTGCTAAGATGTCTGATCAGGGGGAGGGGAACTGGGGTGAACAGTGGGATCCTCTAGACACTGTGCCCCCCAGGTTAAACTCCTCACCCTCAAGTGAAGGTCATAGTGTCCGTCATAATGAAGGGATTAAGATGCTTCTGTTACAAACAGAAAACACAACAACTTGCTGCTGCTGCTGCTGCTGTGTAAATGTAACCCTCTGCCTCCTCTAGAGCAGATGGGAGATAATTGAGGAGCTGAACAAGGAGCTGCGTCAGTGGAAGCTGCAGCAGTTCATCCAGCAGACCGCCGTTGCTCCACATGGAGACCAGGCCAACCGGCCCACTGTCCCTGAAGTTGTCCTCAGCAACGCTGGAATTATGGATTAGGAGCAGCCAGGACCCACAGTACACAGAGTATGTAGTACCTCAACACACACCAAAGTACCGCATCTGCATTTTACTTCGCTAATAAAGTAAAAATTAATAAGAGGTAAAATATGCACAGGTAACAAATCATAAACATACGAGGAGAAGAAAGGAAGACAGAAGGAAGATGTGAGGCAAAGTCTGAAAGAAAGCGTGGAACAGAACTGTAGAACCATGATACAAAAAATAAAAATAGACTCAAGTCTATGACAAATACATGCACGTGTAAACTAAAACCGTCTTGACTAAATACACCCACATCTGACACGAACACTTCTCTGTTTCTATTGCAGGACATTACAGAAGTGACATGTTCTCTGACTCTTCTGTAGGAAGTCCCACATGTTTGTGAGTGTGCGTGCGTGTGTGTGTGTGTGTGTGTGTGTGTGTGTGTGTGTGTGTGTGTGTGTCACTGCCAGCCCAGTCTAACTGTATTTGAAAAGAAAAGTATCTTTGTGCTTCTTTTGTTTTTGAAGATTTGTACGATCTGAATGATTCCTAGCTCATACTTTTATCTTTTTCAGGCTGCTGGTGAGCTGTTTGTGTAATTGTATGTGTGACAGTTTGCATCATCTGATGATAGAAAAACGTTCAGCATTTAACGTTATGATCCATTATCACCTTGTGTTGCAAATGAATGCCTTACAGAAGTATTTCATGCCGTTAAACAAGGCTTTATGATCTGTGAACCAGACGGGATTTGGCTTTGTAAAGTTGGCCATTTGCTTGCAAAGTTACGAACTCAAACACCACTCACTGATTTTGCCACCTCAGCTGGAAACTCATTGATCAGTTGACAGTTGAAGGAGTCTAGAAGTGGGAACCACAGACGAACAGTAAGTGGTAAAAAGGGACCACAGACACCGATGCAGCAAACGTGAATAAAGGCTGTCAGAGGACTCCCAACCTCAGGTATGGGATCTTGACCCATACAGTACTAGGCACCAGGTACTACATGACCAGGTGTTACACAACCAGGTATACCTTACCACAAAAATGTTTGCCTTTTATGTTTTTAAGGATATTCACATTTTAGGCTAGTTATTATGTTTGTTTGCAACTATTATTTAAAAGTGTTTTCTATTTACCTTTTTGATTTTTTTTTATTGCAAATTTGCACAAACGTCACAATAAAATGGAAAAAACAACAACAAATGTGTAAATGACTTTAATTTGTCGGAAAAAGGCCACAAGAATTACCTTACGACATTAAATTGCTCTGAATGTAAATTACGCCGTCCAAAAATTAATAATACGATATACAAATGTGCAAAACAATTAATAAATATGTGTATTTTTGTATTTTTCTGTGTAATAAAACATCTTTGCACACATCACAACCTGTGCAAGTATTGATTTTTGCACACACACTTGTATCTTCAGGCGGCACGGCTGCAGCACGGGGTCTTTCTGTGTGGAGTCTGCATGTTCTCCCTGTGCCTGAGCAGGTTCTCTGTGGTACTCCAGCTTCACAGCATCTGTGCCCAACATTCTTAAACAGTCATACTTACTTACTACCAGGGGTGGAATTATACCCAGAGAGCTATGGGGGCCGCTGGAAAGAACTGGCCCCCATAGCTCCCCATTTGGTGTCTAAATTGGGGTCCCTTTTTAAAAAACTTGGCACTTTTTCTCCCAAAATTGTCACCATTTGAAGCCAGTTTTAGAGGATATATCTATTTTATCTACTATCGACTGTAGAGTACTTTGTTTTATTTATATGTCATTCAATGTTATGAGAGTTTAAAATAAAATATATCAATAAAAAAGGGTTTAAAAATGGACCCCAATTTAAAAAAATAAACCAGTGTACCAGTGAGTGACCTGTACAGTTCTGTCACGATGAAACTGTAGCTCTTCCTATGCAAACCGCTATTCAATCAATCAGTAAATCAATCTTTGCCAAAAAGGTTTTTACCTTCATCACTGGTGGCACTGGTATCGTTAGCTACCATTGTTATTTTAGTCTGCTCTCTCGGGTCCAGGAGCAGCACTGGTGCCCTGCCCGCAAACAGTGTCGTCAGCTTTTGCCGCGCTGGATGCTGTTTGTTTATTTATTTTGTGAAGCCAAAATTTTCAAGGCTTGTTGTTGTCCCTCTTGGTCGCGGTCTTTTTGTGGCATTCCGTCTACTCACTATCGATCGCTAATTTGCTCTGACAAATTGTGTCAATAAAGCTTCATTGCATTGAATGGAGCACTCGCGCTAAACGGAAGTGAATGGGGAGGGAAAATATCATGAAGTTAAATGCTGTATTCAAATTTTAAAAAGTAAAACCACATGAAGCAATTTATGGGCAGTAGGAACCAGACTAAAAAAACACAGTCAAGCCACACACAAAAAAAAAAAATTGGGAAAAAAAGACCCCCAGAGGGGATCTCATCCATGGGTGCCGAGACTTTAGCTAGGGGAGCCAAGCCCCCATTGGCCCCCCTTAATTCGAACCCTGCTTACTACTGTCAGCTTTGCTATCAGAAAGTGTTCTGACTACAAGTTTACGACAATGAAAGGCAGCACATGTTCAATTCAGGCCCGGGCCCTGGGGTCAGACCAGCTGTTGACCTCACAGACGAAATTGGAAGCTGAAGTACAAGAGAGGTAAAACAGAGGGTTGCAGCCAAAATTCTTTACCGGTGCCCTCGGGTGAGAGGAGCTGTGTCAACCTGCCCTGTACAATCCAATAGCTGCCCTCACGTACGTAGATTAGCTAACTTCACTCGGATATCAGCAGTTGCTACTGTATTTGCAAAGTACACACACTTACTTGCGCAGTAAAAAAGCAAAATACGTAGTGTTAAGACTGAAGATTACTTTATTTTTGAGTTAACCTCACTGGCAACAGGAGGTAGCAAGAGAGGCTGGAGTGCACATGTGCAGTAGAGTCTCCCAGGAGGAAACAAGGAGAATCCACTCAGTCTCCAGGAGGCTTCCAGGAAACCAGACATTTTTCGGAGTCAGAGATGCTGATGACTTCTTTGACTTGTGTAAACTTCTCAGGAAGCATGACAACAGCATGTCAGAAGCCATCTAGCCAGGAAATGCTTGCTCCGCAAATCTTTCATCCTCCTATGGCTTTCCTTGTCCATGTTGTAATTCTCTTGATTTGAAGATGACCTGATTTGGCTAAAATAGAATACATTATATATATTTATATATATATATATATATATACATACATATATATATATTTTTTTTACACATAAAAGGTTTAAGAAAATGTGTTCATTGTCAGAACTCCATGATAACTAATTCTTGATATCATTTTTTTGCAGCGTGTCCATAATTGCTTTATAACACCAAGGGACTTTGGTCACTTTTTGGGTCTAAGTTGTTTTTCAAGGTGCAATTGTACAGTCAAAAGAATTCTATTGGTGTGAAGTTCGTTTTTGGCCTTGAAGAACAGTCTTCCTGAGACAGTGTCTATGCAAGAGCTGCGTCTTTACGACCATTGCAGGTGTCCAACTCGCCTCCACTGATGAACTGAGATGAATTGTCCCAAGAAGTAGACAGTAAATAAGAGACAATACAAGCACAACCTAAAACCCCTATCGGTCTTGTGTTGGTATTCACTGTTAAAAGTGTGGATTTTTTCTTGAAATTCAACTCTCCAATCAGTAGGCCAACTGTTTGCTGCACTGTCAAACAATGCGGTGACACTTGTTTTATACAGATACATTTTTGGACTGGAACTTTTGAATTCTGAATTACCTCGAGCTTAATTTGTTCATCATCCCCCTCTAGAAACCAGATGTAGCAGCAATGCGCACCACTGTACTCCGAGGCCTCCCTGTTCTACTTGGTGATGACCCCCTAACTGCTACAACACCTGCTTTGGAAGTTCTCACTTACATCTGAAAGGGCAACACACCGTCCTGGGGGAATTAGTTTCGTATTTACCCCTGAGAGTGAGATTCAAAATGTAATGGCAAATATATCCATGAGTTCAGTACAAACATTATGGGCTGCTTGCTAAATGACAGTTCAGCGTATGCCAATAGTGGTAACAGCCTCGCAGCCGTGAAGTGAGTGAGAATGACTTTCAGCTAAGAAAATGAGTTATTTAAATACAAGACCGTGTACATCATTTTTAGTGGTTTCTGCTTTATTTTGAGTGACCCCCTGGAGAGAGACAGGAAATGCAGGGGAAGAGAGAGGGGATGACATGCAGCAAATGGCCCGGATCGGATTCTAACCCAGGGTTGCTGGGGTAAGGACACAGCCTTAATATGTGATGCAGGCTCTACCAAGCCAGCCAACTTTACGAGAAAAATCCAAGTTTTAAATGCAGATGCATTTGGTTTGTCTGGTAGTTCACCTGGTAGAGACGTATCGCATATCAAGGCCGAGTCCATACCACATCAGCTGGGGTTTGATTTGGAAGGAGCGCTTTGGTGCGTGTCACCTCCTGTCTGTCTCCCCTGCCTTGTCTGTCTCTCAACTGTCACAATCAAGTCAAGCAAAAGGGCCTCAAAAAAATCTTACTTTTTTTTTTTAGACTGCTATACATTTGGGGCAGCACAGTGGAGCAGTGGTCCTCACTGTGGCCCCCCAACAAGAAGGTTGTGGGTGGAGCCCCGGCTGCAGCACGGGGTCTTTCTGGGTGAGTCTCCATGTTCTCCCTGTTCCTGCTGGGTTCTCTCTGGTACTCCAGCTTCCTCCACAGTCCAAAGACATCAAGAGGGACCAGGTTAATCCAGACTCTAAATTGACCGTAGGCGTGGCTGGGAGAGCCAATGGTTTTATGCCACTGATATGATTCGGCCCTTACGAGGATGCAGCTGATTTCTAGCTTGGCAGATCGCTGAACAGGTTCTTTAATGAACATCCAGGAGTCAGCAGGGTGGTGACGAGTGGAAATACAGTTTTGCTTCAAGATAGTCTTCACTCAAATCTGAACTTTGGCAAGTCTGCATGGACAGACAACACCACAGCCGCACAGATATAACTATACATTACTTTTTACGCTCCACTGTTTTGACAATTATAACGGTAAAGCACACGTTCTCATGTAATAATGTGAACCAACTTTGCCTCTTGTTTGAGATGTCATATGCTTCACAGTTGGACCACCCTAAACCCTAGAAAATCCTTTTTGACTTCATTCAAAAGTAATGCTTGGCTTGGGAGAGACCAAACTCCCACCGAAACTGCAAGGTTTTAAAAGTATCCTGTTGAGTTAGAATGCAAATATGAGTGGTGGTATTTTGGCAACTCTTGTTCATGAGAGTGGATTCAGTTGCTTTTTCCTGCTCACTAAATCAAGACACTCCCTTCATGTTTTCAGTCCACAGGTTCATCAGCAAGTTACATACGCAGGCAGTAGATGTCCATCTATTCATTCACACATATGTGAGGTCCAATGCCAGTCACTACACTTTCCTGTTGTTACACTCATTGAAAAAAGCCACTTAGCACTCGTCAGCATGTTGGTTCTTTACAAAGGTTGGTCCATAAACTGTGTATTATTGTGATTATGCTCACAAAACTATGTTTTCGCGATTATATGGCTGTTATACTATATTTTTATTTGATGCCAAAAACAATATCAATTTATTTATTTCTCTTTATGTGGTACCAAAAATGTTGTACTGGTTGAGCTTGTTTTTTTATACTGTCATTTAATTGTTGTGCACAGAAGCCAGTGTTTGCCATGGCAGTAGCTGCACACAGCCTCTTAGAACTGTTTTAAACCAGCACAGTACGATTTTAGAGTGAAAGAGTGTGTTAAGACTGTAGGTGTCAGTGCTAACGCGTTATGAACTCGTCAACTCAACGTCCCTTAATCGCCGTTAATTTTTTTTTATCGTGATTAACGCGCACGGTGCTTTTTGACCCTTTGGCCATGCCGTAGTTCGTGGAAAGCCAGAAGTGAACGCACCACTCGTGACACACGCGAGATGCAGCCGGTTGCAGCTTGTAAACAAAAAAACAAAAAACCTGAGAGCAGATGAGCGTGAAGGTGGGACGACCATGGAAAAGAATACATCAGTTTTAAATGGACAGTTCAACTTCAAAGCCCTGCCAGATGGCCGTCTCCACGGGAAAAAAGTGATATGCATTCACTGTAAAGCTGAATTTAGTTTCCACCGGAGAACGAGCAGTCTTAAGTATCACTTGTCCGCGAAGCACACAGCTGAAGCAGAGAGCCCTCCGCTCCCTTCTGGTGTAAAACAAACCACGCTGGATTGTTTGGCACGACGGAGCCCATTGGAGGCGTCCACCACCCGCAGTGTCCCCACTACATCATTTGAGTCCTGTTCTGTATTGCACTGCCCCCAGTTTAATGCACACTATATTCATTGTTTTTATTTAATTTAATTTATTCAGTGCAGGAGGGAATGAGTACAAACGGGTCAGCCATCTGGGTGCTGCCACAAGTCCGTCTGCATGTGGGGCGCAGCCTCTCTGCATGCATCAGTCTCGTTCCCTACCTTCAGCACGTTCCTGTAAAATAACATTATTCAAAGAGCGAGAGCATGGAAATGTACAGGCTGAGTGGAAGCACGTTGGTTAATCATGGGGGAGGTGGAGATGGCTGCTCATCTGGCTGCATAATCAGCCAACACACTTCCTCTTGAGACAGGATCAGGACCATTTGTGTGAGCAGCACACTTCACAGCAGCTGCTTTGGTTGGGAGCATAAGGGCTTCAAGCAGGTCAGCTACTGGTTTATAATGCTGAATCTTTTTTTTGTGGACGCGGTCAAGAAACTTCCCGTTTTCCACAAGTGTCCATAATCATGAGCCACTCCAAAAGCATATTGGCTATCAGTATGAATCGTTGGCACTTTCCTTGCTGCGAGTGTGCGTGAGAGCATAAAGCTCTGAGGCTGAAGCAGAGGTGTCTCTGGGCAAGGCCGCACTCTCTGTGACTTCAAAGTCAGAGTCAACAGCGTAGCCTGTGAGCTGATGTTATCAGCTGGTCTGCACCGCTTAGCCATGGGTGTCTGCAGCAAATCTGGCCTTGGTCAAGTGCACAGATCAATAGTAGCAACACAGTCATGGTCAAAATTTGTGTCTAATAATGACAAAAAAGTGCTGGGGTTAAAAGGGGGGGTGGTTTCAGTTTGATGATCGGGCCGCCAAGAATGATGGCCTCGTAACCTGAACAGCAAGTTACTGTTATGTGTTGAGTTGCCATGGAATTCAAACCATGCATTACAGGATGATCCACATGAAGGACACAGTCCTGGCCCAGCACTGCAGGAGAGGAGATCTCCATCATCATTGGACCTGCAGCTACAGACCGCAGACAGCCAGGCAGTTCCTTCACCACAGGGCAGCGTCTCGAGGAGGAATACGCCACTGGCCTGTCGTGAGTCCCGTGGCTCTGCACCAAAATGGCTGTTGCAAAAGCGTCTCTCTCATGGATGTGCAGATGGAAATGTTAAGTGTAGTCAGGAAGGCCCAAAGCAGGGGTGGACATAAGAGCATGTTTAAGGTCACCAAAAGCACTGTACATTTCATTTGTCCATAGCACCACATTTGGAGCAGCTCCCAGTGTAGCAGGCCACAACACAGCTTCCATGATAGCATACTCAGACACCCAGTGACGACAACAACTTAGGAACGACAACATGTCACCAATGAGTTTCACCCTGTCAGCAGACAGCAGGTGCTGACCCTGACGTGATTGTTTCTCACGTGATCGACCTGTCCCACAAGGCAAAGGCAGGTCAGGCAGCTCTGACTGCATATTGTAGTTACGGTGATGTTCACACCTGCGCCACAAAGCAGGCTTTTCACTTTTTATATGATCCGTTCACCTGATTTGTCACCAGTCACACAGTTTAAAGAACAGCGACAAACTTGGCGGTTACATGTCGAATCCATGTTCCAAGCTCAACTCGGCCTTTTCAAAACCACCTCAGTGTGACGACCCCATTGTACGTCTCAACTTGTAAGCAGCATTTTCCTGTTGCTGTGGATTGATTGCAGAATAGTGAGCCTCCTCCTGGTCTGTTAAACCGCCTGCTGCCCAGGACGGGAAGAGGAGATGATATCATCATTTTAAAGCTCTCCTCTACGCACGTCTTAAGATATAAAACACCTGAGTGTGGGAACCATTTAATATCTTGGATGTGTTAAGTAACCCTGTGGTGGGTACGATTATGTCATCTCTCATCATTCAGGCCACCAGGTGTAATCCTATTAAATACTTACCTGCTGGTTCTAAACATAGTCATCATGATTGTGTTGTTCGCTGCCGTGTCTGTCTGACAGTCGTCCGCTCTGCTTCTCATGAATCTCAAAAGTTCGTCAAACCTGAAACTGGCCGTTGTAACGCTTCCTTTTCAGCTCTCTGGTGAAGTTGACTCGGGGGAAAAGTTCTTTGCAGCATCAGAACTGTCTGCAGGCTTTTTTCCCACGATGGCTGAAACTGTAATCCAGTCTAATGTGGTCTTATCTCATGTAATCCAATCAAATCTAATCTCACATGTGTTTGGGAAACATCCAGAAAAGGATACAGTTGCATAAAATGTGTTAATTATCAAAAAAAGAAAAGCAAAGACTCTTAAGGAAGAGGCATGATTAAATACTGTTTTAAATTAATACAAAATTAAGTTGTACTCAGGTTTTTGAGGTCTATTGATTTCTATGCAGTAGATTGATGTTGGGCCTCTGAGTTTCATGCTGCGTCTCTAATATTCTGTCCATCCCAGTTATGTCAGTTCAACTAAATACAACCAAAACCTCTCAGGAGCCTCAACCTCAATCAAGAGCGTCACAAACGACAGCAAGCAAAATTTGAAAACAGCAGTTTTTCCTAAAAGCATTAAACTTTTGTCCCCCTTCCTACCACAGAGTGTTGCTGCCGTGTTGGGGGGGGGGGGGTCTGTCTCTGGAGAATGATGCATGTGCAGATGCTGACATCACACCAGTGTTTTCACACTTATTGTTCAGTGTTGGTTTTCTTTGGAGTCCCTTCAATCTGACATTGTGATTATTTTTGTGTGTGATGGAACCGAAAGGACAAAAACTGAAACTCATGTTTGCAGTTTTTGGTTTATTTTTCCCTGTAACCAGTAAACACGCCAGCTTCTCAGAGTTAGAATTTGTGGTCCTTCAAGCAGGTTTTTTGACATCACAACTAGTTTTGGAGGGGATCCTGGTCTGAAGCCTCTCGTCCAAAAACAGTGAGAATGGAGAAATGGGAACATCTTGTGTCAAGGGGTTGAGTGTGAAATAAAAATGACTTGCACATGAATGTAATCCAAAGATTTGGATGAGGGACAGCGGTGCTTGACCTTTGGGGTTTTAGGATTTTTTTCAGCACAATGTCAGACACACATTCATATTTTTCGGAATATTTTCACATGTGGAGGGGATCCTGAGCATGAGTCCTGGCCAGCATGGAGGAAACAGGAGCAAAAGCTTTGATGCACAACAACCAATCAAAGCTCCAACAAAGCAGGATTTTTTGCCGAGCTGTTGCTTTTCCTCTGGTCGAGATTCTTCCTGGTGTGAATAACTGGAGCAGGTGAATGTGAGTGAACACGCCTGAGGAGTTGAGCAGTGAGCTCAGTCTCATCACAGCCTCGGGCTCAGGGACAAGCAGGGGCTTAAAATCAACAGGTTCCCACACACAGGGACGTGCTGTTCCCAGGTTCACAAGATTATCCCTGAAAATAGCCCCCCCCATCTCCATAACAGGCTTTGTGTATGATTGGCGCGGGAAGCATATATAAAGGGCTGAGCCTGGGAGTGAACACAGAACAGAGAGTGTGAAAAGAAAGAGAACCTTCTCTTTGTTTTGCACTCCTTTCTTCACTCAGACCCTCCAGGCTGCGTCTCTTCACCGGTCCAGGAACCCTCCAAACCAGCACGCAGGTGAGAGTCAGGACCAGACCACCAAGCCTCCAAGGAATGCATTGAGATATTTTAAAAGCAGCTGATTTAGCAACTGAGAAACGTGATGGGGTGTTTGAATGCTTGATGTCAGCAAAAATAAACACCATTTTAAGGTGAGAGTTATCAGGAGGAAGTTGATCCGAAACATTGTGTTGACTTTAAATCAGTATTGAGTGACACTGAGCAGCACCTCTGGGGATCGACCATTTTTACATCCTCAGTCACTTTGTCCGATTCAAGTCAAAGTTTCTCATCAATATGAAACACAATCCCCTGAGAAGTGGCATCCACCTTTCAATTCTCACTCCAGTTGGCTGCGTCCTGCTGTGTCCTCCTGTGGCAGGATGATACGACTTGTGTTTATTTGATCAATGATCTCATTGTTTGATTTGTTTGAAATGAGACTGTTTCGTGTCTTTTTTTTTTACAGAAATGAACCCAGCAGTAGCAGCACCTGGAGGCACCAAGGCCGCTCCTCCTGAGTTGAAGAAGGAGACCAGGCAGTTCAAGAGCAAGGCTCCCAAAGCTGGCAAGAAGAAGTGAGCTTGCAGGAATAAAAACACAACAGAGGATTCAGTACAACTGTCACAAAATAAATATGACGCGTCTCAAACGAACTCTGCTCTTTCATTAGGTTTGATGACATCACAGGGATGGCTGACCTTGGAGGTAACTATTAATCAAATCAATAGGTGATGAGAATCAACTGGCTCCAAAGGTGAGAAAAGCATTGATAGGTGGTTCCTCTGCTGTAGATGGGGACGTCGTCTGCCCCTGGGAGGCCTTCGGTGAGATGGAACTGAGTGATCTGGCCCAAATTGGTATCGTCTAGACCTGGTGCCACGTTGGAACAGTTTATTCCTGGTGGCTTCGATCCAGCAGCTTTTTTTGTGCTCTCCTCTTGGGGCGACGATGAGCATGAATGGTTGTCATCGAGGATGACTCGCCGAGAGGGCTTTCGCTCCCCTCGCTCTGCAAGCTGAAGGAGAAGCTTTTGGACAGCAGCCCCCAGGAATGACTCTTGTTCTGTCCTGGGCTGTTGCACCTCAACATCTGGAAGTTTCAGCATCTCTCTGAGCTCTGTAACGTATTTGATTCCATCTCTGTTTGTGAGGGTCTCTGCTGTGACCTTGTTGTCTTGTGTAGCCCAACACAGTGTAAAAGTGTGACTCACTGTACCACTGCTTGGGTTGAATTATAGAGACGATCGGTGATCGACTGAGTCAACACACACCTCACAGTGTAGATGGTCTTAAACAT